>NW_028225920.1:0-112030 GCF_052327205.1 Somniosus microcephalus
CACCCTCCAGTCTTCACGTTCTCCTTCTCCTTCTTCTGTTTCTTCTGCTTCACCCTCCAGACTTCACCTTCTCCTTCTCTTTCTTCTGCTTCTTCTGATTCACCCTCCAGACTTCACCTTCTCCTTCTCCTTCTTCTGATTCTTCTGATTCACCCTCCAGACTTCACCTTCTCCTTCTCCTTCTTCTGCTTCTTATGATTCACCCTCCTGACTTCACCTTCTCCTTCTCCTTCTTCTACTTCTTCTGATTCACCCTCCTGACTTCACCTTCTCCTTCTCCTTCTTCTACTTCTTCTGCTTCACCCTCCAGACTTCACCTTCTCCTTCTCCTTCTTCTACTTCTTCTGATTCACCCTTCAGACTTCACCTTCTCCTTCTCCTTTTTCTGCTTCTTCTGATTCACCCTCCAGACTTCACCTTCTCCTTCTCCTTATTCTGCTTCTTCTGATTCACCCTCCAGACTTCACCTTCTCCTTCTCCTTCTTCTGCTTCTTCTGATTCACCCTCCAGACTTCACCTTCTCCTTCTCCTTCTTCTGCTTCTTCTGATTCACCCTCCAGACTTCACCTTCTCCTTCTCCTTCTTCTACTTCTTCTGATTCACCCTCCAGACTTCACCTTCTCCTTCTCCTTCTTCTACTTCTTCTGATTCACCCTCCAGTCTTCACCTTCTCCTTCTCCTTCTTCTGTTTCTTCTGCTTCACCCTCCAGACTTCACCTTCTCCTTCTCTTTCTTCTGCTTCTTCTGATTCACCCTCCAGACTTCACCTTCTCCTTCTCCTTCTTCTGATTCTTCTGATTCACCCTCCAGACTTCACCTTCTCCTTCTCCTTCTTCTGCTTCTTATGATTCACCCTCCTGACTTCACCTTCTCCTTCTCCTTCTTCTACTTCTTCTGATTCACCCTCCTGACTTCACCTTCTCCTTCTCCTTCTTCTACTTCTTCTGCTTCACCCTCCAGACTTCACCTTCTCCTTCTCCTTCTTCTACTTCTTCTGATTCACCCTCCAGACTTCACCTTCTCCTTCTCCTTCTTCTGCTTCTTCTGCTTCACCCTCCAGACTTCACCTTCTCCTTCTCCTTATTCTGCTTCTTCTGATTCACCCTCCAGACTTCACCTTCTCCTTCTCCTTCTTCTACTTCTTCTGATTCACCCTCCAGACTTCACCTTCTCCTTCTCCTTCTTCTGCTTCTTCTGCTTCACCCTCCTGACTTCACCTTCTCCTTCTCCTTCTTCTACTTCTTCTGCTTCACCCTCCAGACTTCACCTTCTCCTTCTCCTTCCTCTGCTTCTTCTGATTCACCCTCCAGACTTCACCTTCTCCTTCTCCTTCCTCTGATTCTTCTGATTCACCCTCCAGACTTCACCTTCTCTTTCTCCTTCTTCTGCTTCTTCTGATTCACCCTCCTGACTTCACCTTCTCCTTCTCCTTCTTCTACTTCTTCTGATTCACCCTCCTGACTTCACCTTCTCCCTCTCCTTCTTCTACTTCTTCTGCTTCACCCTCCAGACTTCACCTTCTCCTTCTCCTTCTTCTACTTCTTCTGATTCACCCTCCAGACTTCACCTTCTCCTTCTCCTTCTTCTGCTTCTTCTGCTTCACCCTCCAGACTTCACCTTCTCCTTCTCCTTATTCTGCTTCTTCTGATTCACCCTCCAGACTCCACCTTCTCCTTCTCCTTCTTCTGCTTCTTCTGATTCACACTCCAGACTTCACCTTCTCCTTCTCCTTTTTCTACTTCTTCTGATTCACCCTCCAGACTTCACCTTCTCCTTCTCTTTCTTCTGCTTCTTCTGATTCACCCTCCAGACTTCACCTTCTCCTTCTCCTTCTTCTGATTCTTCTGATACACCCTCCAGACTTCACCTTCTCCTTCTCCTTCTTCTGCTTCTTCTGATTCACCCTCCTGACTTCACCTTCTCCTTCTCCTTCTTCTACTTCTTCTGATTCACCCTCCTGACTTCACCTTCTCCTTCTCCTTCTTCTACTTCTTCTGCTTCACCCTCCAGACTTCACCTTCTCCTTCTCCTTATTCTACTTCTTCTGATTCACCCTCCAGACTTGACCTTCTCCTTCTCCTTCTTCTACTTCTTCTGATTCACCCTCCAGACTTCACCTTCTCCTTCTCCTTCTTCTGCTTCTTCTGCTTCACCGTCCTGACTTCACCTTCTCCTTCTCCTTCTTCTACTTCTTCTGCTTCATCCCCCTGACATCACCTGCTCCTTCTCCTTCTTCTGCTTCTTCTGATTCACCCTCCTAACTTTACCTTCTCCTTCTCCTTCTTCTGCTTCTTCTGATTCACCCTCCTGACTTCACCTTCTCCTTCTCCTTCTTCTGCTTCTTCTGATTCACCCTGCAGACTTCACCTTCTCCTTCTCCTTCTTCTGCTTCTTCTGATTCACCCTCCAGACTTCACCTTCTCCTTCTCCTTCTTCTGCTTCTTCTGATTCACCCTCCAGACCTCACCTTCTCCTTCTCCTTCTTCTACTTCTTCTGATTCACCCTCCAGACTTCATCTTCTCCTTCTCCTTCTTCTGCTTCTTCTGATTCACCCTCCAGACTTCACCTTCTCCTTCTCCTTCTTCTGCTTCTTCTGATTCACCCTCCAGACTTCACCTTCTCCTTCTCCTTCTTCTATTTCTTCTGATTCACCCTCCAGACTTCACCTTCTCCTTCTCCTTCTTCTACTTCTTCTGATTCACCCTCCAGTCTTCACCTTCTCCTTCTCCTTCTTCTGTTTCTTCTGCTTCACCCTCCAGACTTCACCTTCTCCTTCTCTTTCTTCTGCTTCTTCTGATTCACCCTCCAGACTTCACCTTCTCCTTCTCCTTCTTCTGTTTCTTCTGATTCACCGTCCAGACTTCACCTTCTCCTTCTCCTTCTTCTACTACTTCTGATTCACCCTCCAGAATTCACCTTCTCCTTCTCCTTCTTCTACTTCTTCTGATTCACCCTCCAGACTTCATCTTCTCCTTCTCCTTCTTCTGATTCACCCTCCAGACTTCACCTTCTCCTTCTCCTTCTTCTGCTTCTTCTGATTCACCCTCCAGACTTCACCTTCTCCTTCTCCTTCTTCTACTTCTTCTGATTCACCCTCCAGACTTCACCTTCTCCTTCTCCTTCTTCTACTTCTTCTGATTCACCCTCCAGTCTTCACCTTCTCCTTCTCCTTCTTCTGTTTCTTCTGCTTCACCCTCCAGACTTCACCTTCTCCTTCTCTTTCTTCTGCTTCTTCTGATTCACCCTCCAGACTTCACCTTCTCCTTCGCCTTCTTCTGATTCTTCTGATTCACCCTCCAGACTTCACCTTCTCCTTCTCCTTCTTCTGCTTCTTCTGATTCACCCTCCTGACTTCACCTTCTCCTTCTTCTTCTTCTACTTCTGCTGATTCACCCTCCTGACTTCACCTTCTCCTTCTCCTTCTTCTACTTCTTCTGCTTCACCCTCCAGACTTCACCTTCTCCTTCTCCTTCTTCTACTTCTTCTGATTCACCCTCCAGACTTCATCTTCTCCTTCTCCTTCTTCTGCTTCTTCTGATTCACCCTCCAGACTTCACCTTCTCCTTCTCCTTATTCTGCTTCTTCTGATTCACCCTCCAGACTTCACCTTCTCCTTCTCCTTATTCTGCTTCTTGTGATTCACCCTCCAGACTTCACCTTCTCCTTCTCCTTCCTCTGCTTCTTCTGATTCACCCTCCAGACTTCACCTTCTCCTTCTCCTTCCTCTGATTCTTCTGATTCACCCTCCAGACTTCACCTTCTCTTTCTCCTTCTTCTGCTTCTTCTGATTCACCCTCCTGACTTCACCTTCTCCTTCTCCTTCTTCTACTTCTTCTGATTCACCCTCCTGACTTCACCTTCTCCTTCTCCTTCTTCTACTTCTTCTGCTTCACCCTCCAGACTTCACCTTCTCCTTCTCCTTCTTCTACTTCTTCTGATTCACCCTCCAGACTTCACCTTCTCCTTCTCCTTCTTCTGCTTCTTCTGCTTCACCCTCCAGACTTCACCTTCTCCTTCTCCTTATTCTGCTTCTTCTGATTCACCCTCCAGACTTCACCTTCTCCTTCTCCTTCTTCTGCTTCTTCTGATTCACACTCCAGACTTCACCTTCTCCTTCTCCTCCTTCTACTTCTTCTGATTCACCCTCCAGACTTCACCTTCTCCTTCTCTTTCTTCTGCTTCTTCTGATTCACCCTCCAGACTTCACCTTCTCCTTCTCCTTCTTCTGATTCTTCTGATACACCCTCCAGACTTCACCTTCTCCTTCTCCTTCTTCTGCTTCTTCTGATTCACCCTCCTGACTTCACCTTCTCCTTCTCCTTCTTCTACTTCTTCTGATTCACCCTCCTGACTTCACCTTCTCCTTCTCCTTCTTCTACTTCTTCTGCTTCACCCTCCAGACTTCACCTTCTCCTTCTCCTTATTCTACTTCTTCTGATTCACCCTCCAGACTTGACCTTCTCCTTCTCCTTCTTCTACTTCTTCTGATTCACCCTCCAGACTTCACCTTCTCCTTCTCCTTCTTCTGCTTCTTCTGCTTCACCGTCCTGACTTCACCTTCTCCTTCTCCTTCTTCTACTTCTTCTGCTTCATCCCCCTGACCTCACCTGCTCCTTCTCCTTCTTCTGCTTCTTCTGATTCACCCTCCTAACTTTACCTTCTCCTTCTCCTTCTTCTGCTTCTTCTGATTCACCCTCCTGACTTCACCTTCTCCTTCTCCTTCTTCTGCTTCTTCTGATTCACCCTGCAGACTTCACCTTCTCCTTCTCCTTCTTCTGCTTCTTCTGATTCACCCTCCAGACTTCACCTTCTTCTTCTCCTTCTTCTGCTTCTTCTGATTCACCCTCCAGACCTCACCTTCTCCTTCTCCTTCTTCTACTTCTTCTGATTCACCCTCCAGACTTCATCTTCTCCTTCTCCTTCTTCTGCTTCTTCTGATTCACCCTCCAGACTTCACCTTCTCCTTCTCCTTCTTCTGCTTCTTCTGATTCACCCTCCAGACTTCACCTTCTCCTTCTCCTTCTTCTATTTCTTCTGATTCACCCTCCAGACTTCACCTTCTCCTTCTCCTTCTTCTACTTCTTCTGATTCACCCTCCAGTCTTCACCTTCTCCTTCTCCTTCTTCTGTTTCTTCTGCTTCACCCTCCAGACTTCACCTTCTCCTTCTCTTTCTTCTGCTTCTTCTGATTCACCCTCCAGACTTCACCTTCTCCTTCTCCTTCTTCTGCTTCTTCTGATTCACCGTCCAGACTTCACCTTCTCCTTCTCCTTCTTCTACTACTTCTGATTCACCCTCCAGAATTCACCTTCTCCTTCTCCTTCTTCTACTTCTTCTGATTCACCCTCCAGACTTCATCTTCTCCTTCTCCTTCTTCTGCTTCTTCTGATTCACCCTCCAGACTTCACCTTCTCCTTCTCCTTCTTCTGCTTCTTCTGATTCACCCTCCAGACTTCACCTTCTCCTTCTCCTTCTTCTACTTCTTCTGATTCACCCTCCAGACTTCACCTTCTCCTTCTCCTTCTTCTACTTCTTCTGATTCACCCTCCAGTCTTCACCTTCTCCTTCTCCTTCTTCTGTTTCTTCTGCTTCACCCTCCAGACTTCACCTTCTCCTTCTCTTTCTTCTGCTTCTTCTGATTCACCCTCCAGACTTCACCTTCTCCTTCTCCTTCTTCTGATTCTTCTGATTCACCCTCCAGACTTCACCTTCTCCTTCTCCTTCTTCTGCTTCTTCTGATTCACCCTCCTGACTTCACCTTCTCCTTCTTCTTCTTCTACTTCTTCTGATTCACCCTCCTGACTTCACCTTCTCCTTCTCCTTCTTCTACTTCTTCTGCTTCACCCTCCAGACTTCACCTTCTCCTTCTCCTTCTTCTACTTCTTCTGATTCACCCTCCAGACTTCATCTTCTCCTTCTCCTTCTTCTGCTTCTTCTGATTCACCCTCCAGACTTCACCTTCTCCTTCTCCTTATTCTGCTTCTTCTGATTCACCCTCCAGACTTCACCTTCTCCTTCTCCTTATTCTGCTTCTTCTGATTCACCCTCCAGACTTCACCTTCTCCTTCTCCTTCCTCTGCTTCTTCTGATTCACCCTCCAGACTTCACCTTCTCCTTCTCCTTCCTCTGATTCTTCTGATTCACCCTCCAGACTTCACCTTCTATTTCTCCTTCTTCTGCTTCTTCTGATTCTCCCTCCTGACTTCACCTTCTCCTTCTCCTTCTTCTACTTCTTCTGATTCACCCTCCTGACTTCACCTTCTCCTTCTCCTTCTTCTACTTCTTCTGCTTCACCCTCCAGACTTCACCTTCTCCTTCTCCTTCTTCTACTTCTTCTGATTCACCCTCCAGACTTCACCTTCTCCTTCTCCTTCTTCTGCTTCTTCTGCTTCACCCTCCAGACTTCACCTTCTCCTTCTCCTTATTCTGCTTCTTCTGATTCACCCTCCAGACTTCACCTTCTCCTTCTCCTTCTTCTGCTTCTTCTGATTCACACTCCAGACTTCACCTTCTCCTTCTCCTTCTTCTACTTCTTCTGATTCACCCTCCAGACTTCACCTTCTCCTTCTCTTTCTTCTGCTTCTTCTGATTCACCCTCCAGACTTCACCTTCTCATTCTCCTTCTTCTGATTCTTCTGATACACCCTCCAGACTTCACCTTCTCCTTCTCCTTCTTCTGCTTCTTCTGATTCACCCTCCTGACTTCACCTTCTCCTTCTCCTTCTTCTACTTCTTCTGATTCACCCTCCTGACTTCACCTTCTCCTTCTCCTTCTTCTACTTCTTCTGCTTCACCCTCCATACTTCACCTTCTCCTTCTCCTTATTCTACTTCTTCTGATTCACCCTCCAGACTTGACCTTCTCCTTCTCCTTCTTCTACTTCTCCTGATTCACCCTCCAAACTACACCTTCTACTTCTCCTTCTTCTACTTCTTCTGATTCACCCTCCAGATTTCACCTTCTCCTTCTCCTTCTTCTGCTTCTTCTGATTCACCCTCCAGACTTCACCTTCTCCTTCTCCTTCTTCTACTTCTTCTGATTCACCCTCCAGACTTCACCTTCTCCTTCTCCTTCTTCTACTTCTTCTGATTCACCCTCCAGACTTCACCTTCTCCTTCTCCTTCTTCTACTTCTTCTGATTCACCCTCCTGACTTCACCTTCTCCTTCTCCTTCTTCTGCTTCTTCTGCTTCACCCTCCAGACTTCACCTTCTCCTTCTCCTTCTTCTGCTTCTTCTGCTTCACCCTCCAGACTTCACCTTCTCCGTCTCCTTCTTCTGCTTCTTCTGCTTCACCCTCCTGACTTCACCTTCTCCTTCTCCTTCTTCTACTTCTTCTGATTCACCCTCCAGACTTCACCTTCTCCTTCTCCTTCTTCTGCTTCTTCTGCTTCACCCTCCAGACTTCACCTTCACCTTCTCCTTCTTCTGCTTCTTCTGCTTCGCCCTCCAGACTTCACCTTATCCTTCTCCTTCTTCCGTTTCTTCTGCTTCACCCTCCAGACTTCACCTTCTCCTTCTCCTTCTTCTGCTTCTTCTGCTTCACCCTCCTGACTTCACCATCTCCTTCTCCTTCTTCTACTTCTTCTGCTTCACCCCCCTGACTTCACCTTCTCCTTCTCCTTCTTCTGCTTCTTCTGATTCACCCTCCTAACTTCACCTTCTCCTTCTCCTTCTTCTGCTTCTTCTGATTCACCCTCCTGACTTCACCTTCTCCTTCTCCTTCTTCTGCTTCTTCTGATTCACCCTCCAGACTTCACCTTCTCCTTCTCCTTCTTCTGCTTCTTCTGATTCACCCTCCAGACTTCATCTTCTCCTTCTCCTTCTTCTGCATCTTCTGATTCACCCTCCAGACCTCACCTTCTCCTTCTCCTTCTTCTACTTCTTCTGATTCACCCTCCTGACTTCACCTTCTCCTTCTCCTTCATCTATTCTTCTGCTTCACCCTCCAGACTTCACCTTCTCCTTCTCCTTCTTCTACTTCTTCTGATTCACCCTCCAGACTTCACCTTCTCCTTCTCCTTCTTCTACTTCTTCTGATTCACCCTCCAGACTTCACCTTCTCCTTCTCCTTCTTCTGCTTCTTCTGATTCACCCTCCAGACTTCACCTTCTCCTTCTCCTTATTCTGCTTCTTCTGATTCACCCTCCAGACTTCACCTTCTCCTTCTCCTTCTTCTGCTTCTTCTGATTCACCCTCCAGACTTCACCTTCTCCTTCTCCTTCTTCTGCTTCTTCTGATTCACCCTCCAGACTTCACCTTCTCCTTCTCCTTCTTCTACTTCTTCTGATTCACCCTCCAGACTTCACCTTCTCCTTCTCCTTCTTCTGCTTCTTCTGATTCACCCTCCAGACTTCACCTTCTCCTTCTCCTTCGTCTACTTCTTCTGATTCACCCTCCAAACTACACCTTCTCCTTCTCCTTCTTCTACTTCTTCTGATTCACCCTCCAGACTTCACCTTCTCCTTCTCCTTCTTCTCTTTCTTCTGATTCACCCTCCAGACTTCATCTTCTCCTTCTCCTTCTTCTACTTCTTCTGATTCACCCTCCAGACTTCACCTTCTCCTTCTCCTTCTTCTACTTCTTCTGATTCACCCTCCAGACTTCATCTTCTCCTTCTCCTTCTTCTGCTTCTTCTGATTCACCCTCCAGATTTCACCTTCTCCTTCTTCTGCTTCTTCTGATCCACCCTCCAGACTTCAACTTCTCCTTCTCCTTCTTCTACTTCTTCTGATTCACCCTCCAGACTTCACTTTCTCCTTCTCCTTCTTCTACTTCTTCTGATTCACCCTCCAGTCTTCACCTTCTCCTTCTCCTTCTTCTGTTTCTTCTGCTTCACCCTCCAGACTTCACCTTCTCCTTCTCCTTCTTCTGCTTCTTCTGCTTCACACTCCAGACTTCACCTTCTCCTTCTCCTTCTTCTGCGCCCTCCAGGCTTCACCTTCTCCTTCTCCTTCTTCTGCTTCTTCTGCTTCACCGTCCTGACTTCACCTTCTCCTTCTCCTTCTTCTACTTCTTCTGCTACACCCCCCTGACTTCACCTGCTCCTTCTCCTTCTTCTGCTTCTTCTGATTCACCCTCCTAAATTCACCTTCTCCTTCTCCTTCTTCTGCTTCTTCTGATTCACCCTCCTGACTTCTCCTTCTCCTTCTCCTTCTTCTGCTTCTTCTGATTCACCCTCCAGACTTCACCTTCTCCTTCTCCTTCTTCTGCTTCTTCTGATTCACCCTCCAGACTTCACCTTCTCCTTCTCCTTCTTCTGCTTCTTCTGCTTCACCCTCCAGACTTCACCTTCTCCTTCTCCTTCTTCTGCTTCTTCTGCTTCACCCTCCTGACTTCACCTTCTCCTTCTCCTTCTTCTACTTCTTCTGATTCACCCTCCAGACTTCACCTACTCCTTCTCCTTCTTCTGCTTCTTCTGCTTCACCCTCCAGACTTCACCTTCTCCTTCTCCTTCTTCTGCTTCTTCTGCTTCGCCCTCCAGACTTCACCTTCTCCTTCTCCTTCTTCTGCTTCTTCTGCTTCACTCTCCTGACTTCACCTTCTCCTTCTCCTTCTTCTACTTCTTCTGATTCACCCTCCTGACTTCACCCTCTCCTTCTCCTTCTTCTGCTTCTTCTGCTTCACCCTCCAGACTTCACCTTCTCCTTCTCCTTCTTCTGCTTCTTCTTCTTCACCCACCAGACTTCACCTTCTCCTTCTCCTTCTTCTGCTTCTTCTGCTTCACCCTCCTGACTTCACCTTATCCTTCTCCTTCTTCTACTTCTTCTGATTCACCCTCCAGACTTCACCTACTCCTTCTCCTTCTTCTGCTTCTTCTGCTTCACCCTCCAGACTTCACCTTCTCCTTCTCCTTCTTCTGCTTCTTCTGCTTCACCCTCCTGACTTCACCTTATCCTTCTCCTTCTTCTACTTCTTCTGATTCACCCTCCAGACTTCACCTACTCCTTCTCCTTCTTCTGCTTCTTCTGCTTCACCCTCCAGACTTCACCTTCTCCTTCTCCTTCTTCTGCTTCTTCTGCTTCGCCCTCCAGACTTCACCTTCTCCTTCTCCTTCTTCTGCTTCTTCTGCTTCACTCTCCTGACTTCACCTTCTCCTTCTCCTTCTTCTACTTCTTCTGATTCACCCTCCAGACTTCACCCACTCCTTCTCCTTCTTCTGCTTCTTCTGCTTCACCCTCCAGACTTCACCTTCTCCTTCTCCTTCTTCTGCTTCTTCTGCTTCACCGTCCTGACTTCACCTTCTCCTTCTCCTTCTTCTACTTCTTCTGCTTCACCCCCCTGACTTCACCTGCTCCTTCTCCTTCTTCTGCTTCTTCTGATTCACCCTCCTAACTTCATCTTCTCCTTCTCCTTCTTCTGCTTCTTCTGATTCACCCTCCAGACTTCACCTTCTCCTTCTCCTTCTTCTACTTCGTCTGATTCACCCTCCAGACTTCACCTTCTCCTTCTCCTTCTTCTACTTCTTCTGATTCACCCTCCAGTCTTCAGCTACTCCTTCTCCTTCTTCTGTTTCTTCTGCTTCACCCTCCAGACTTCACCTGCTCCTTCTCTTTCTTCTGCTTCTTCTGATTCACCCTCCAGACTTCATCTTCTCCTTCTCCTTCTTCTGATTCTTCTGATTCACCCTCCAGACTTCACCTTCTCCTTCTCCTTCTTCTGCTTCTTCTGATTCACCCTCCTGACTTCACCTTCTCCTTCTCCTTCTTCTACTTCTTCTGCTTCACCCTCCAGACTTCACCTTCTCCTTCTCCTTCTTCTACTTCTTCTGATTCACCCTCCAGACTTCACCTTCTCCTTCTCCTTCTTCTGCTTCTTCTGATTCACCCTCCAGACTTCACCTTCTCCTTCTCCTTATTCTGCTTCTTCTGATTCACCCTCCAGACTTCACCTTCTCCTTCTCCTTCTTCTGCTTCTTCTGATTCACCATCCAGACTTCACCTTTTTCTTCTCCTTCTTCTGCTTCTTCTGATTCACCCTCCAGACTTCACCTTCTCCTTCTCCTTCTTCTGCTTCTTCTGATTCACCCTCCAGACTTCACCTTCTCCTTCTCCTTCTTCTACTTCTTCTGATTCACCCTCCAGACTTCACCTTCTCCTTCTCTTTCTTCTGCTTCTTCTGATTCACCCTCCAGACTTCACCTTCTCCTTCTCCTTCTTCTGCTTCTTCTGCTTCACCCTCCAGACTTCACCTTCTCCTTCTCCTACTTCTGCTTCTTCTGCTTCACCCTCCTGACTTCACCTTCTCCTTCTCCTTCTTCTACTTCTTCTGATTCACCCTCCTGACTTCACCTTCTCCTTCTCCTTCTTCTACTTCTTCTGCTTCACCCTCCAGACTTCACCTTCTCCTTCTCCTTCTTCTACTTCTACTGATTCACCCTCCAGACTTCACCTTCTCCTTCTCCTTCTTCTACTTCTTCTGATTCACCCTCCAGACTTCACCTTCTCCTTCTCCTTCTTCTACTTCTTCTGATTCATCCTCCAGACTTCACCTTCTCCTTCTCCTTCTTCTGCTTCTTCTGATTCACCCTCCACACTTCACCTTCTCCTTCTCCTTATTCTGCTTCTTCTGATTCACCCTCCAGACTTCACCTTCTCCTTCTCCTTCTTCTGCTTCTTCTGATTCACCCTCCAGACTTCACCTTCTCCTTCTCCTTCTTCTGCTTCTTCTGATTCACCCTCCAGACTTCACCTTCTCCTTCTCCTTCTTCTACTTCTTCTGATTCACCCTCCAGACTTCATCTTCTCCTTCTCCTTCTTCTGCTTCTTCTGATTCACCCTCCAGACTTCACCTTCTCCTTCTCCTTCGTCTACTTCTTCTGATTCACCCTCCAGACTACACCTTCTCCTTCTCCTTCTTCTACTTCTTCTGATTCACCCTCCAGACTTCACCTTCTCCTTCTCCTTCTTCTGTTTCTTCTGATTCACCCTCCAGACTTCACCTTCTCCTTCTCCTTCTTCTACTTCTTCTGATTCACTCTCCAGACTTCACCTTCTCCTTCTCCTTCTTCTACTTCTTCTGATTCACCCTCCAGACTTCATCTTCTCCTTCTCCTTCTTCTGCATCTTCTGATTCACCCTCCAGACTTCAGCTTCTCCTTCTCCTTCTTCTGCTTCTTCTGATTCACCCTCCAGACTTCACCTTCCCCTTCTCCTTCTTCTGCTTCTTCTGATTCACCCTCCAGACTTCAACTTCTCCTTCTCCTTCTTCTACTTCTTCTGATTCACCCTCCAGTCTTCACATTCTCCTTCTCCTTCTTCTGTTTCTTCTGCTTCAGCCTCCAGACTTCACCTTCTCCTTCTCTTTCTTCTGATTCTTCTGATTCACCCTCCAGACTTCACCTTCTCCTTCTACTTCTTCTGATTCTTCTGATTCACCCTCCAGACTTCACCTTCTCCTTCTCCTTCTACTGCTTCTTCTGATTCACCCTCCTGGCTTCACCTTCTCCTTCTCCTTCTTCTACTTCTTCTGATTCACCCTCCTGACTTCACCTTCTCCTTCTCCTTCTTCTCCTTCTTCTGCTTCACCCTCCAGACTTCACCTTCTCCTTCTCCTTCTTCTACCTCTTCTGATTCACCCTCCAGACTTCACCTTCTCCTTCTCCTTCTTCTGCTTCTTCTGATTCACCCTCCAGACTTCACCTTCTCCTTCTCCTTATTCTGCTTCTTCTGATTCACCCTCCAGACTTCACCTTCTCCTTCTCGTTATTCTGCTTCTTCTGATTCAACCTCCAGACTTCACCTTCTCCTTCTCCTTCTTCTGCTTCTTCTGATTCACCCTCCAGACTTCACCTTCTCCTTCTCCTTCTTCTGTTTCTTCTGATTCGCCCTCCAGACTTCACCTTCTCCTTCTCCTTCTTCTGCTTCTTCTGATTCACCCTCCTGACTTCACCTTCTCCTTCTCCTTCTTCTACTTCTTCTAATTCACCCTCCTGACTTCACCTTCTCCTTCTCCTTCTTCTCCTTCTTCTGATTCACCCTCCAGACTTCACCTTCTCCTTCTCCTTCTTCTGCTTCTTCTGATTCACCCTCCAGACTTCACCTTCTCATTCTCCTTCTTCTGCTTCTTCTGCCGCGCCCTCCAGACTTCACCTTCTCCTTCTCCTTCTTCTGCTTCTTCTGCTTCACACTCCAGACTTCACCTTCTCCTTCTCCTTCTTCTGCTTCTTCTGCTGCGCCCTCCAGGCTTCACCTTCTCCTTCTCCTTCTTCTGCTTCTTCTGCTTCACCGTCCTGACTTCACCTTCTCCTTCTCCTTCTTCTACTTCTTCTGCTACACCCCCCTGACTTCACCTGCTCCTTCTCCTTCTTCTGCTTCTTCTGATTCACCCTCCTAAATTCACCTTCTCCTTCTCCTTCTTCTGCTTCTTCTGATTCACCCTCCTGACTTCACCTTCTCCTTCTCCTTCTTCTGCTTCTTCTGATTCACCCTCCAGACTTCACCTTCTCCTTCTCCTTCTTGTGCTTCTTCTGATTCACCCTCCAGACTTCACCTTCTCCTTCTCCTTCTTCTGCTTCTTCTGCTTCACCCTCCGGACTTCACCTTCTCCTTCTCCTTCTTTTGCTTCTTCTGCTTCACCCTCCTGACTTCACCTTCTCCTTCTCCTTCTTCTACTTCTTCTGATTCACCCTCCAGACTTCACCTACTCCTTCTCCTTCTTCTGCTTCTTCTGCTTCACCCTCCAGACTTCACCTTCTCCTTCTCCTTCTTCTGCTTCTTCTGCTTCGCCCTCCAGACTTCACCTTCTCCTTCTCCTTCTTCTGCTTCTTCTGCTTCACTCTCCTGACTTCACCTTCTCCTTCTCCTTCTTCTACTTCTTCTGATTCACCCTCCAGATTTCACCCTCTCCTTCTCCTTCTTCTGCTTCTTCTGATTCACCCTCCAGACTTCACCTTCTCCTTCTCCTTCTTCTACTTCTTCTGATCCACCCTCCTGACTTCACCTTCTCCTTCTCCTTCTTCTGCTTCTTCTGCTTCACCCTCCAGACTTCACCTTCTCCTTCTCCTTCTTCTGCTTCTTCTGCTTCACCCACCAGACTTCACCTTCTCCTTCTCCTTCTTCTGCTTCTTCTGCTTCACCCTCCTGACTTCACCTTCTCCTTCTCCTTCTTCTACCTCTTCTGATTCACCCTCCAGACTTCACCTTCTCCTTCTCCTTCTTCTGCTTCTTCTGATTCACCCTCCAGACTTCACCTTCTCCTTCTCCTTATTCTGCTTCTTCTGATTCACCCTCCAGACTTCACCTTCTCCTTCTCGTTATTCTGCTTCTTCTGATTCAACCTCCAGACTTCATCTTCTCCTTCTCCTTCTTCTGCTTCTTCTGATTCACCCTCCAGACTGCACCTTCTCCTTCTCCTTCTTCTACTTCTTCTGATCCACCCTCCTGACTTCACCTTCTCCTTCTCCTTCTTCTGCTTCTTCTGATTCACCCTCCTGGCTTCACCTTCTCCTTCTCCTTCTTCTACTTCTTCTGATTCACCCTCCTGACTTCACCTTCTCCTTCTCCTTCTTCTCCTTCTTCTGCTTCACCCTCCAGACTTCACCTTCTCCTGCTCCTTCTTCTACCTCTTCTGATTCACCCTCCAGACTTCACCTTCCCCTTCTCCTTCTTCTGCTTCTTCTGATTCACCCTCCAGACTTCACCTTCTCCTTCTCCTTATTCTGCTTCTTCTGATTCACCCTCCAGACTTCACCTTCTCCTTCTCGTTATTCTGCTTCTTCTGATTCAACCTCCAGACTTCACCTTCTCCTTCTCCTTCTTCTGCTTCTTCTGATTCACCCTCCAGACTTCACCTTCTCCTTCTCCTTCTTCTGTTTCTTCTGATTCGCCCTCCAGACTTCACCTTCTCCTTCTCCTTCTTCTGCTTCTTCTGATTCACCCTCCTGACTTCACCTTCTCCTTCTCCTTCTTCTACTTCTTCTGATTCACCCTCCTGACTTCACCTTCTCCTTCTCCTTGTACTACTTCTTCTGATTCACCCTCCAGACTTCACCTTCTCCTTCTCCTTCTTCTTCTTCATCTGATTCACCCTCCAGACTTCACCTTCTCATTCTCCTTCTTCTGCTTCTTCTGCTGCGCCCTCCAGACTTCACCTTCTCCTTCTCCTTCTTCTGCTTCTTCTGCTTCACACTCCAGACTTCACCTTCTCCTTCTCCTTCTTCTGCTTCTTCTGCTGTGCCCTCCAGGCTTCTCCTTCTCCTTCTCCTTCTTCTGCTTCTTCTGCTTCACCGTCCTGACTTCACCTTCTCCTTCTCCTTCTTCTACTTCTTCTGCTACACCCCCCTGACTTCACCTGCTCCTTCTCCTTCTTCTGCTTCTTCGGATTCACCCTCCTAAATTCACCTTCTCCTTCTCCTTCTTCTGCTTCTTCTGATTCACCCTCCTGACTTCACCTTCTCCTTCTCCTTCTTCTGCTTCTTCTGATTCACCCTCCAGACTTCACCTTCTCCTTCTCCTTCTTCTGCTTCTTCTGATTCACCCTCCAGACTTCACCTTCTCCTTCTCCTTCTTCTGCTTCTTCTGCTTCACCCTCCAGACTTCACCTTCTCCTTCTCCTTATTCTACTTCTTCTGATTCACCCTCCAGACTTGACCTTCTCCTTCTCCTTCTTCTACTTCTTCTGATTCACCCTCCAGACTTCACCTTCTCCTTCTCCTTCTTCTGCTTCTTCTGCTTCACCGTCCTGACTTCACCTTCTCCTTCTCCTTCTTCTACTTCTTCTGCTTCATCCCCCTGACCTCACCTGCTCCTTCTCCTTCTTCTGCTTCTTCTGATTCACCCTCCTAACTTTACCTTCTCCTTCTCCTTCTTCTGCTTCTTCTGATTCACCCTCCTGACTTCACCTTCTCCTTCTCCTTCTTCTGCTTCTTCTGATTCACCCTGCAGACTTCACCTTCTCCTTCTCCTTCTTCTGCTTCTTCTGATTCACCCTCCAGACTTCACCTTCTCCTTCTCCTTCTTCTGCTTCTTCTGATTCACCCTCCAGACTTCACCTTCTCCTTCTCCTTCTTCTGCTTCTTCTGCTTCACCCTCCGGACTTCACCTTCTCCTTCTCCTTCTTCTGCTTCTTCTGATTCACCCTCCTGACTTCACCTTCTCCTTCTCCTTCTTCTACTTCTTCTGCTTCACCCTCCAGACTTCACCTTCTCCTTCTCCTTCTTCTACTTCTTCTGATTCACCCTCCAGACTTCACCTTCTCCTTCTCCTTCTTCTGCTTCTTCTGATTCACCCTCCAGACTTCACCTTCTCCTTCTCCTTATTCTGCTTCTTCTGATTCACCCTCCAGACTTCACCTTCTCCTTCTCCTTCTTCTGCTTCTTCTGATTCACCATCCAGACTTCACCTTTTTCTTCTCCTTCTTCTGCTTCTTCTGATTCACCCTCCAGACTTCACCTTCTCCTTCTCCTTCTTCTGCTTCTTCTGATTCACCCTCCAGACTTCACCTTCTCCTTCTCCTTCTTCTACTTCTTCTGATTCACCCTCCAGACTTCACCTTCTCCTTCTCTTTCTTCTGCTTCTTCTGATTCACCCTCCAGACTTCACCTTCTCCTTCTCCTTCTTCTGCTTCTTCTGCTTCACCCTCCAGACTTCACCTTCTCCTTCTCCTACTTCTGCTTCTTCTGCTTCACCCTCCTGACTTCACCTTCTCCTTCTCCTTCTTCTACTTCTTCTGATTCACCCTCCTGACTTCACCTTCTCCTTCTCCTTCTTCTACTTCTTCTGCTTCACCCTCCAGACTTCACCTTCTCCTTCTCCTTCTTCTACTTCTACTGATTCACCCTCCAGACTTCACCTTCTCCTTCTCCTTCTTCTACTTCTTCTGATTCACCCTCCAGACTTCACCTTCTCCTTCTCCTTCTTCTACTTCTTCTGATTCATCCTCCAGACTTCACCTTCTCCTTCTCCTTCTTCTGCTTCTTCTGATTCACCCTCCACACTTCACCTTCTCCTTCTCCTTATTCTGCTTCTTCTGATTCACCCTCCAGACTTCACCTTCTCCTTCTCCTTCTTCTGCTTCTTCTGATTCACCCTCCAGACTTCACCTTCTCCTTCTCCTTCTTCTGCTTCTTCTGATTCACCCTCCAGACTTCACCTTCTCCTTCTCCTTCTTCTACTTCTTCTGATTCACCCTCCAGACTTCATCTTCTCCTTCTCCTTCTTCTGCTTCTTCTGATTCACCCTCCAGACTTCACCTTCTCCTTCTCCTTCGTCTACTTCTTCTGATTCACCCTCCAGACTACACCTTCTCCTTCTCCTTCTTCTACTTCTTCTGATTCACCCTCCAGACTTCACCTTCTCCTTCTCCTTCTTCTGTTTCTTCTGATTCACCCTCCAGACTTCACCTTCTCCTTCTCCTTCTTCTACTTCTTCTGATTCACTCTCCAGACTTCACCTTCTCCTTCTCCTTCTTCTACTTCTTCTGATTCACCCTCCAGACTTCATCTTCTCCTTCTCCTTCTTCTGCATCTTCTGATTCACCCTCCAGACTTCAGCTTCTCCTTCTCCTTCTTCTGCTTCTTCTGATTCACCCTCCAGACTTCACCTTCCCCTTCTCCTTCTTCTGCTTCTTCTGATTCACCCTCCAGACTTCAACTTCTCCTTCTCCTTCTTCTACTTCTTCTGATTCACCCTCCAGTCTTCACATTCTCCTTCTCCTTCTTCTGTTTCTTCTGCTTCAGCCTCCAGACTTCACCTTCTCCTTCTCTTTCTTCTGATTCTTCTGATTCACCCTCCAGACTTCACCTTCTCCTTCTACTTCTTCTGATTCTTCTGATTCACCCTCCAGACTTCACCTTCTCCTTCTCCTTCTACTGCTTCTTCTGATTCACCCTCCTGGCTTCACCTTCTCCTTCTCCTTCTTCTACTTCTTCTGATTCACCCTCCTGACTTCACCTTCTCCTTCTCCTTCTTCTCCTTCTTCTGCTTCACCCTCCAGACTTCACCTTCTCCTTCTCCTTCTTCTACCTCTTCTGATTCACCCTCCAGACTTCACCTTCTCCTTCTCCTTCTTCTGCTTCTTCTGATTCACCCTCCAGACTTCACCTTCTCCTTCTCCTTATTCTGCTTCTTCTGATTCACCCTCCAGACTTCACCTTCTCCTTCTCGTTATTCTGCTTCTTCTGATTCAACCTCCAGACTTCACCTTCTCCTTCTCCTTCTTCTGCTTCTTCTGATTCACCCTCCAGACTTCACCTTCTCCTTCTCCTTCTTCTGTTTCTTCTGATTCGCCCTCCAGACTTCACCTTCTCCTTCTCCTTCTTCTGCTTCTTCTGATTCACCCTCCTGACTTCACCTTCTCCTTCTCCTTCTTCTACTTCTTCTAATTCACCCTCCTGACTTCACCTTCTCCTTCTCCTTCTTCTCCTTCTTCTGATTCACCCTCCAGACTTCACCTTCTCCTTCTCCTTCTTCTGCTTCTTCTGATTCACCCTCCAGACTTCACCTTCTCATTCTCCTTCTTCTGCTTCTTCTGCCGCGCCCTCCAGACTTCACCTTCTCCTTCTCCTTCTTCTGCTTCTTCTGCTTCACACTCCAGACTTCACCTTCTCCTTCTCCTTCTTCTGCTTCTTCTGCTGCGCCCTCCAGGCTTCACCTTCTCCTTCTCCTTCTTCTGCTTCTTCTGCTTCACCGTCCTGACTTCACCTTCTCCTTCTCCTTCTTCTACTTCTTCTGCTACACCCCCCTGACTTCACCTGCTCCTTCTCCTTCTTCTGCTTCTTCTGATTCACCCTCCTAAATTCACCTTCTCCTTCTCCTTCTTCTGCTTCTTCTGATTCACCCTCCTGACTTCACCTTCTCCTTCTCCTTCTTCTGCTTCTTCTGATTCACCCTCCAGACTTCACCTTCTCCTTCTCCTTCTTGTGCTTCTTCTGATTCACCCTCCAGACTTCACCTTCTCCTTCTCCTTCTTCTGCTTCTTCTGCTTCACCCTCCGGACTTCACCTTCTCCTTCTCCTTCTTTTGCTTCTTCTGCTTCACCCTCCTGACTTCACCTTCTCCTTCTCCTTCTTCTACTTCTTCTGATTCACCCTCCAGACTTCACCTACTCCTTCTCCTTCTTCTGCTTCTTCTGCTTCACCCTCCAGACTTCACCTTCTCCTTCTCCTTCTTCTGCTTCTTCTGCTTCGCCCTCCAGACTTCACCTTCTCCTTCTCCTTCTTCTGCTTCTTCTGCTTCACTCTCCTGACTTCACCTTCTCCTTCTCCTTCTTCTACTTCTTCTGATTCACCCTCCAGATTTCACCCTCTCCTTCTCCTTCTTCTGCTTCTTCTGATTCACCCTCCAGACTTCACCTTCTCCTTCTCCTTCTTCTACTTCTTCTGATCCACCCTCCTGACT
Source organism: Somniosus microcephalus (assembly GCF_052327205.1). NCBI lineage: Eukaryota > Metazoa > Chordata > Chondrichthyes > Squaliformes > Somniosidae > Somniosus > Somniosus microcephalus. The sequence goes on from NW_028225920.1 coordinate 19,336, forward strand.
TCACCTTCTCCTTCTCCTTCTTCTGCTTCTTCTGCTTCACCCTCCAGACTTCACCTTCTCCTTCTCCTTCTTCTGCTTCTTCTGCTTCACCCACCAGACTTCACCTTCTCCTTCTCCTTCTTCTGCTTCTTCTGCTTCACCCTCCTGACTTCACCTTCTCCTTCTCCTTCTTCTACCTCTTCTGATTCACCCTCCAGACTTCACCTTCTCCTTCTCCTTCTTCTGCTTCTTCTGATTCACCCTCCAGACTTCACCTTCTCCTTCTCCTTATTCTGCTTCTTCTGATTCACCCTCCAGACTTCACCTTCTCCTTCTCGTTATTCTGCTTCTTCTGATTCAACCTCCAGACTTCATCTTCTCCTTCTCCTTCTTCTGCTTCTTCTGATTCACCCTCCAGACTGCACCTTCTCCTTCTCCTTCTTCTACTTCTTCTGATCCACCCTCCTGACTTCACCTTCTCCTTCTCCTTCTTCTGCTTCTTCTGATTCACCCTCCTGGCTTCACCTTCTCCTTCTCCTTCTTCTACTTCTTCTGATTCACCCTCCTGACTTCACCTTCTCCTTCTCCTTCTTCTCCTTCTTCTGCTTCACCCTCCAGACTTCACCTTCTCCTGCTCCTTCTTCTACCTCTTCTGATTCACCCTCCAGACTTCACCTTCCCCTTCTCCTTCTTCTGCTTCTTCTGATTCACCCTCCAGACTTCACCTTCTCCTTCTCCTTATTCTGCTTCTTCTGATTCACCCTCCAGACTTCACCTTCTCCTTCTCGTTATTCTGCTTCTTCTGATTCAACCTCCAGACTTCACCTTCTCCTTCTCCTTCTTCTGCTTCTTCTGATTCACCCTCCAGACTTCACCTTCTCCTTCTCCTTCTTCTGTTTCTTCTGATTCGCCCTCCAGACTTCACCTTCTCCTTCTCCTTCTTCTGCTTCTTCTGATTCACCCTCCTGACTTCACCTTCTCCTTCTCCTTCTTCTACTTCTTCTGATTCACCCTCCTGACTTCACCTTCTCCTTCTCCTTGTTCTACTTCTTCTGATTCACCCTCCAGACTTCACCTTCTCCTTCTCCTTCTTCTTCTTCATCTGATTCACCCTCCAGACTTCACCTTCTCATTCTCCTTCTTCTGCTTCTTCTGCTGCGCCCTCCAGACTTCACCTTCTCCTTCTCCTTCTTCTGCTTCTTCTGCTTCACACTCCAGACTTCACCTTCTCCTTCTCCTTCTTCTGCTTCTTCTGCTGTGCCCTCCAGGCTTCTCCTTCTCCTTCTCCTTCTTCTGCTTCTTCTGCTTCACCGTCCTGACTTCACCTTCTCCTTCTCCTTCTTCTACTTCTTCTGCTACACCCCCCTGACTTCACCTGCTCCTTCTCCTTCTTCTGCTTCTTCGGATTCACCCTCCTAAATTCACCTTCTCCTTCTCCTTCTTCTGCTTCTTCTGATTCACCCTCCTGACTTCACCTTCTCCTTCTCCTTCTTCTGCTTCTTCTGATTCACCCTCCAGACTTCACCTTCTCCTTCTCCTTCTTCTGCTTCTTCTGATTCACCCTCCAGACTTCACCTTCTCCTTCTCCTTCTTCTGCTTCTTCTGCTTCACCCTCCAGACTTCACCTTCTCCTTCTCCTTATTCTACTTCTTCTGATTCACCCTCCAGACTTGACCTTCTCCTTCTCCTTCTTCTACTTCTTCTGATTCACCCTCCAGACTTCACCTTCTCCTTCTCCTTCTTCTGCTTCTTCTGCTTCACCGTCCTGACTTCACCTTCTCCTTCTCCTTCTTCTACTTCTTCTGCTTCATCCCCCTGACCTCACCTGCTCCTTCTCCTTCTTCTGCTTCTTCTGATTCACCCTCCTAACTTTACCTTCTCCTTCTCCTTCTTCTGCTTCTTCTGATTCACCCTCCTGACTTCACCTTCTCCTTCTCCTTCTTCTGCTTCTTCTGATTCACCCTGCAGACTTCACCTTCTCCTTCTCCTTCTTCTGCTTCTTCTGATTCACCCTCCAGACTTCACCTTCTCCTTCTCCTTCTTCTGCTTCTTCTGATTCACCCTCCAGACCTCACCTTCTCCTTCTCCTTCTTCTACTTCTTCTGATTCACCCTCCAGACTTCATCTTCTCCTTCTCCTTCTTCTGCTTCTTCTGATTCACCCTCCAGACTTCACCTTCTCCTTCTCCTTCTTCTGCTTCTTCTGATTCACCCTCCAGACTTCACCTTCTCCTTCTCCTTCTTCTATTTCTTCTGATTCACCCTCCAGACTTCACCTTCTCCTTCTCCTTCTTCTACTTCTTCTGATTCACCCTCCAGTCTTCACCTTCTCCTTCTCCTTCTTCTGTTTCTTCTGCTTCACCCTCCAGACTTCACCTTCTCCTTCTCTTTCTTCTGCTTCTTCTGATTCACCCTCCAGACTTCACCTTCTCCTTCTCCTTCTTCTGCTTCTTCTGATTCACCGTCCAGACTTCACCTTCTCCTTCTCCTTCTTCTACTACTTCTGATTCACCCTCCAGAATTCACCTTCTCCTTCTCCTTCTTCTACTTCTTCTGATTCACCCTCCAGACTTCATCTTCTCCTTCTCCTTCTTCTGCTTCTTCTGATTCACCCTCCAGACTTCACCTTCTCCTTCTCCTTCTTCTGCTTCTTCTGATTCACCCTCCAGACTTCACCTTCTCCTTCTCCTTCTTCTACTTCTTCTGATTCACCCTCCAGACTTCACCTTCTCCTTCTCCTTCTTCTACTTCTTCTGATTCACCCTCCAGTCTTCACCTTCTCCTTCTCCTTCTTCTGTTTCTTCTGCTTCACCCTCCAGACTTCATCTTCTCCTTCTCCTTCTTCTGCATCTTCTGATTCACCCTCCAGACTTCAGCTTCTCCTTCTCCTTCTTCTGCTTCTTCTGATTCACCCTCCAGACTTCACCTTCTCCTTCTCTTTCTTCTGCTTCTTCTGATTCACCCTCCAGACTTCACCTTCTCCTTCTCCTTCTTCTGATTCTTCTGATACACCCTCCAGACTTCACCTTCTCCTTCTCCTTCTTCTGCTTCTTCTGATTCAACCTCCAGACTTCATCTTCTCCTTCTCCTTCTTCTGCTTCTTCTGATTCACCCTCCAGACTGCACCTTCTCCTTCTCCTTCTTCTACTTCTTCTGATCCACCCTCCTGACTTCACCTTCTCCTTCTCCTTCTTCTGCTTCTTCTGATTCACCCTCCTGGCTTCACCTTCTCCTTCTCCTTCTTCTACTTCTTCTGATTCACCCTCCTGACTTCACCTTCTCCTTCTCCTTCTTCTCCTTCTTCTGCTTCACCCTCCAGACTTCACCTTCTCCTGCTCCTTCTTCTACCTCTTCTGATTCACCCTCCAGACTTCACCTTCCCCTTCTCCTTCTTCTGCTTCTTCTGATTCACCCTCCAGACTTCACCTTCTCCTTCTCCTTATTCTGCTTCTTCTGATTCACCCTCCAGACCTCACCTTCTCCTTCTCCTTCTTCTACTTCTTCTGATTCACCCTCCAGACTTCATCTTCTCCTTCTCTTTCTTCTGATTCTTCTGATTCACCCTCCAGACTTCACCTTCTCCTTCTACTTCTTCTGATTCTTCTGATTCACCCTCCAGACTTCACCTTCTCCTTCTCCTTCTACTGCTTCTTCTGATTCACCCTCCTGGCTTCACCTTCTCCTTCTCCTTCTTCTACTTCTTCTGATTCACCCTCCTGACTTCACCTTCTCCTTCTCCTTCTTCTCCTTCTTCTGCTTCACCCTCCAGACTTCACCTTCTCCTTCTCCTTCTTCTACCTCTTCTGATTCACCCTCCAGACTTCACCTTCTCCTTCTCCTTCTTCTGCTTCTTCTGATTCACCCTCCAGACTTCACCTTCTCCTTCTCCTTATTCTGCTTCTTCTGATTCACCCTCCAGACTTCACCTTCTCCTTCTCGTTATTCTGCTTCTTCTGATTCAACCTCCAGACTTCACCTTCTCCTTCTCCTTCTTCTGCTTCTTCTGATTCACCCTCCAGACTTCACCTTCTCCTTCTCCTTCTTCTGTTTCTTCTGATTCGCCCTCCAGACTTCACCTTCTCCTTCTCCTTCTTCTGCTTCTTCTGATTCACCCTCCTGACTTCACCTTCTCCTTCTCCTTCTTCTACTTCTTCTAATTCACACTCCTGACTTCAGCTTCTCCTTCTCCTTCTTCTCCTTCTTCTGATTCACCCTCCAGACTTCACCTTCTCCTTCTCCTTCTTCTGCTTCTTCTGATTCACCCTCCAGACTTCACCTTCTCATTCTCCTTCTTCTGCTTCTTCTGCCGCGCCCTCCAGACTTCACCTTCTCCTTCTCCTTCTTCTGCTTCTTCTGCTTCACACTCCAGACTTCACCTTCTCCTTCTCCTTCTTCTGCTTCTTCTGCTGCGCCCTCCAGGCTTCACCTACTCCTTCTCCTTCTTCTGCTTCTTCTGCTTCACCGTCCTGACTTCACCTTCTCCTTCTCCTTCTTCTACTTCTTCTGCTACACCCCCCTGACTTCACCTGCTCCTTCTCCTTCTTCTGCTTCTTCTGATTCACCCTCCTAAATTCACCTTCTCCTTCTCCTTCTTCTGCTTCTTCTGATTCACCCTCCTGACTTCACCTTCTCCTTCTCCTTCTTCTGCTTCTTCTGATTCACCCTCCAGACTTCACCTTCTCCTTCTCCTTCTTGTGCTTCTTCTGATTCACCCTCCAGACTTCACCTTCTCCTTCTCCTTCTTCTGCTTCTTCTGCTTCACCCTCCGGACTTCACCTTCTCCTTCTCCTTCTTTTGCTTCTTCTGCTTCACCCTCCTGACTTCACCTTCTCCTTCTCCTTCTTCTACTTCTTCTGATTCACCCTCCAGACTTCACCTACTCCTTCTCCTTCTTCTGCTTCTTCTGCTTCACCCTCCAGACTTCACCTTCTCCTTCTCCTTCTTCTGCTTCTTCTGCTTCGCCCTCCAGACTTCACCTTCTCCTTCTCCTTCTTCTGCTTCTTCTGCTTCACTCTCCTGACTTCACCTTCTCCTTCTCCTTCTTCTACTTCTTCTGATTCACCCTCCAGATTTCACCCTCTCCTTCTCCTTCTTCTGCTTCTTCTGATTCACCCTCCAGACTTCACCTTCTCCTTCTCCTTCTTCTACTTCTTCTGATCCACCCTCCTGACTTCACCTTCTCCTTCTCCTTCTTCTGCTTCTTCTGCTTCACCCTCCAGACTTCACCTTCTCCTTCTCCTTCTTCTGCTTCTTCTGCTTCACCCACCAGACTTCACCTTCTCCTTCTCCTTCTTCTGCTTCTTCTGCTTCACCCTCCTGACTTCACCTTCTCCTTCTCCTTCTTCTACCTCTTCTGATTCACCCTCCAGACTTCACCTTCTCCTTCTCCTTCTTCTGCTTCTTCTGATTCACCCTCCAGACTTCACCTTCTCCTTCTCCTTATTCTGCTTCTTCTGATTCACCCTCCAGACTTCACCTTCTCCTTCTCGTTATTCTGCTTCTTCTGATTCAACCTCCAGACTTCATCTTCTCCTTCTCCTTCTTCTGCTTCTTCTGATTCACCCTCCAGACTGCACCTTCTCCTTCTCCTTCTTCTACTTCTTCTGATCCACCCTCCTGACTTCACCTTCTCCTTCTCCTTCTTCTGCTTCTTCTGATTCACCCTCCTGGCTTCACCTTCTCCTTCTCCTTCTTCTACTTCTTCTGATTCACCCTCCTGACTTCACCTTCTCCTTCTCCTTCTTCTCCTTCTTCTGCTTCACCCTCCAGACTTCACCTTCTCCTGCTCCTTCTTCTACCTCTTCTGATTCACCCTCCAGACTTCACCTTCCCCTTCTCCTTCTTCTGCTTCTTCTGATTCACCCTCCAGACTTCACCTTCTCCTTCTCCTTATTCTGCTTCTTCTGATTCACCCTCCAGACTTCACCTTCTCCTTCTCGTTATTCTGCTTCTTCTGATTCAACCTCCAGACTTCACCTTCTCCTTCTCCTTCTTCTGCTTCTTCTGATTCACCCTCCAGACTTCACCTTCTCCTTCTCCTTCTTCTGTTTCTTCTGATTCGCCCTCCAGACTTCACCTTCTCCTTCTCCTTCTTCTGCTTCTTCTGATTCACCCTCCTGACTTCACCTTCTCCTTCTCCTTCTTCTACTTCTTCTGATTCACCCTCCTGACTTCACCTTCTCCTTCTCCTTGTTCTACTTCTTCTGATTCACCCTCCAGACTTCACCTTCTCCTTCTCCTTCTTCTTCTTCATCTGATTCACCCTCCAGACTTCACCTTCTCATTCTCCTTCTTCTGCTTCTTCTGCTGCGCCCTCCAGACTTCACCTTCTCCTTCTCCTTCTTCTGCTTCTTCTGCTTCACACTCCAGACTTCACCTTCTCCTTCTCCTTCTTCTGCTTCTTCTGCTGCGCCCTCCAGGCTTCTCCTTCTCCTTCTCCTTCTTCTGCTTCTTCTGCTTCACCGTCCTGACTTCACCTTCTCCTTCTCCTTCTTCTACTTCTTCTGCTACACCCCCCTGACTTCACCTGCTCCTTCTCCTTCTTCTGCTTCTTCGGATTCACCCTCCTAAATTCACCTTCTCCTTCTCCTTCTTCTGCTTCTTCTGATTCACCCTCCTGACTTCACCTTCTCCTTCTCCTTCTTCTGCTTCTTCTGATTCACCCTCCAGACTTCACCTTCTCCTTCTCCTTCTTCTGCTTCTTCTGATTCACCCTCCAGACTTCACCTTCTCCTTCTCCTTCTTCTGCTTCTTCTGCTTCACCCTCCAGACTTCACCTTCTCCTTCTCCTTCTTCTGCTTCTTCTGCTTCACCCTCCTGACTTCACCTTCTCCTTCTCCTTCTTCTACTTCTTCTGATTCACCCTCCAGACTTCACCTACTCCTTCTCCTTCTTCTGCTTCTTCTGCTTCACCCTCCAGACTTAACCTTCTCCTTCTCCTTCTTCTGCTTCTTCTGCTTCGCCCTCCAGACTTCACCTTCTCCTTCTCCTTCTTCTGCTTCTTCTGCTTCACTCTCCTGACTTCACCTTCTCCTTCTCCTTCTTCTACTTCTTCTGATTCACCCTCCAGACTTCACCCTCTCCTTCTCCTTCTTCTGCTTCTTCTGCTTCACCCTCCAGACTTCACCTTCTCTTTCTCCTTCTTCTGCTTCTTCTGCTGCGCCTTCCAGACTTCACCTTCTCCTTCTCCTTCTTCTGCTTCTTCTGATTCACCCTCCAGACTTCACCTTCTCCTTCTCCTTCTTCTACTTCTTCTGATCCACCCTCCTGACTTCACCTTCTCCTTCTCCTTCTTCTGCTTCTTCTGCTTCACCCTCCAGACTTCACCTTCTCCTTCTCCTTCTTCTGCTTCTTCTGCTTCACCCACCAGACTTCACCTTCTCCTTCTCCTTCTTCTGCTTCTTCTGCTTCACCCTCCTGACTTCACCTTCTCCTTCTCCTTCTTCTACCTCTTCTGATTCACCCTCCAGACTTCACCTTCTCCTTCTCCTTCTTCTGCTTCTTCTGATTCACCCTCCAGACTTCACCTTCTCCTTCTCCTTATTCTGCTTCTTCTGATTCACCCTCCAGACTTCACCTTCTCCTTCTCGTTATTCTGCTTCTTCTGATTCAACCTCCAGACTTCACCTTCTCCTTCTCCTTCTTCTGCTTCTTCTGATTCACCCTCCTGACTTCACCTTCTCCTTCTCCTTCTTCTCCTTCTTCTGCTTCACCCTCCAGACTTCACCTTCTCCTTCTCCTTCTTCTACCTCTTCTGATTCACCCTCCAGACTTCACCTTCTCCTTCTCCTTCTTCTACTTTTTCTGATTCACCCTCCAGACTTCACCTTCTCCTTCTCCTTCTTCTACTTCTTCTGATTCACCCTCCAGACTTCATCATCTCCTTCTCCTTCTTCTGCATCTTCTGATTCACCCTCCAGACTTCACCTTCTCCTTCTCCTTCTTCTGCTTCTTCTGATTCACCCTCCAGACTTCACCTTCTCCTTCTCCTTCTTCTACTTCTTCTGATTCACCCTCCAGACTTCACCTTCTCCTTCTCCTTCTTCTACTTCTTCTGATTCACCCTCCAGTCTTCACATTCTCCTTCTCCTTCTTCTGTTTCTTCTGCTTCAGCCTCCAGACTTCACCTTCTCCTTCTCTTTCTTCTGATTCTTCTGATTCACCCTCCAGACTTCACCTTCTCCTTCTCCTTCTTCTGATTCTTCTGATTCACCCTCCAGACTTCACCTTCTCCTTCTCCTTCTTCTGCTTCTTCTGATTCACCCTCCTGGCTTCACCTTCTCCTTCTCCTTCTTCTACTTCTTCTGATTCACCCTCCTGACTTCACCTTCTCCTTCTCCTTCTTCTCCTTCTTCTGCTTCACCCTCCAGACTTCACCTTCTCCTTCTCCTTCTTCTACCTCTTCTGATTCACCCTCCAGACTTCACCTTCTCCTTCTCCTTCTTCTGCTTCTTCTGATTCACCCTCCAGACTTCACCTTCTCCTTCTCCTTATTCTGCTTCTTCTGATTCACCCTCCAGACTTCACCTTCTCCTTCTCGTTATTCTGCTTCTTCTGATTCAACCTCCAGACTTCACCTTCTCCTTCTCCTTCTTCTGCTTCTTCTGATTCACCCTCCAGACTTCACCTTCTCCTTCTCCTTCTTCTGTTTCTTCTGATTCGCCCTCCAGACTTCACCTTCTCCTTCTCCTTCTTCTGCTTCTTCTGATTCACCCTCCTGACTTCATCTTCTCCTTCTCCTTCTTCTACTTCTTCTTATTCACCCTCCTGACTTCACCTTCTCCTTCTCCTTCTTCTACTTCTTCTGATTCACCCTCCAGACTTCACCTTCTCCTTCTCCTTCTTCTGCTTCTTCTGCTTCACCCTCCAGACTTAACCTTCTCTGTCTCCTTCTTCTGCTTCTTCTGCTTCGCCCTCCAGACTTCACCTTCTCCTTCTCCTTCTTCTGCTTCTTCTGCTTCACTCTCCTGACTTCACCTTCTCCTTCTCCTTCTTCTACTTCTTCTGATTCACCCTCCAGACTTCACCCTCTCCTTCTCCTTCTTCTGCTTCTTCTGCTTCACCCTCCAGACTTCACCTTCTCTTTCTCCTTCTTCTGCTTCTTCTGCTGTGCCTTCCAGACTTCACCTTCTCCTTCTCCTTCTTCTGCTTCTTCTGATTCACCCTCCAGACTTCACCTTCTCCTTCTCCTTCTTCTACTTCTTCTGATCCACCCTCCTGACTTCACCTTCTCCATCTCCTTCTTCTGCTTCTTCTGCTTCACCCTCAAGACTTCACCTTCTCCTTCTCCTTCTTCTGCTTCTTCTGCTTCACCCACCAGACTTCACCTTCTCCTTCTCCTTCTTCTGCTTCTTCTGCTTCACCTTCTCCTTCTCCTTCTTCTACCTCTTCTGATTCACCCTCCAGACTTCACCTTCTCCTTCTCCTTCTTCTGCTTCTTCTGATTCACCCTCCAGACTTCACTTCTCCTTCTCCTTATTCTGCTTCTTCTGATTCACCCTCCAGACTTCACCTTCTCCTTCTCGTTATTCTGCTTCTTCTGATTCAACCTCCAGACTTCACCTTCTCCTTCTCCTTCTTCTGCTTCTTCTGATTCACCCTCCTGACTTCACCTTCTCCTTCTCCTTCTTCTCCTTCTTCTGCTTCACCCTCCAGACTTCACCTTCTCCTTCTCCTTCTTCTACCTCTTCTGATTCACCCTCCAGACTTCACCTTCTACTTCTCCTTCTTCTACTTCTTCTGATTCACCCTCCAGACTTCACCTTCTCCTTCTCCTTCTTCTACTTCTTCTGATTCACCCTCCAGACTTCATCATCTCCTTCTCCTTCTTCTGCATCTTCTGATTCACCCTCCAGACTTCACCTTCTCCTTCTCCTTCTTCTGCTTCTTCTGATTCACCCTCCAGACTTCACCTTCTCCTTCTCCTTCTTCTACTTCTTCTGATTCACCCTCCAGACTTCACCTTCTCCTTCTCCTTCTTCTACTTCTTCTGATTCACCCTCCAGTCTTCACATTCTCCTTCTCCTTTTTCTGTTTCTTCTGCTTCAGCCTCCAGACTTCACCTTCTCCTTCTCTTTCTTCTGATTCTTCTGATTCACCCTCCAGACTTCACCTTCTCCTTCTCCTTCTTCTGATTCTTCTGATTCACCCTCCAGACTTCACCTTCTCCTTCTCCTTCTTCTGCTTCTTCTGATTCACCCTCCTGGCTTCACCTTCTCCTTCTCCTTCTTCTACTTCTTCTGATTCACCCTCCTGACTTCACCTTCTCCTTCTCCTTCTTCTCCTTCTTCTGCTTCACCCTCCAGACTTCACCTTCTCCTTCTCCTTCTTCTACCTCTTCTGATTCACCCTCCAGACTTCACCTTCTCCTTCTCCTTCTTCTGCTTCTTCTGATTCACCCTCCAGACTTCACCTTCTCCTTCTCCTTATTCTGCTTCTTCTGATTCACCCTCCAGACTTCACCTTCTCGTTCTCGTTATTCTGCTTCTTCTGATTCAACCTCCAGACTTCACCTTCTCCTTCTCCTTCTTCTGCTTCTTCTGATTCACCCTCCTGACTTCACCTTCTCCTTCTCCTTCTTCTGCTTCTTCTGATTCACCCTCCAGACTTCACCTTTTCCTTCTCCTTCTTCTGCTTCTTCTGATTCACCCTCCAGACTTCACCTTCTCCTTCTCCTTCTTCTGCTTCTTCTGATTCACCCTCCAGACTTCACCTTCTCCTTCTCCTTCTTCTACTTCTTCTGATTCACCCTCCAGACTTCACCTTCTCCTTCTCTTTCTTCTGCTTCTTCTGATTCACCCTCCAGACTTCACCTTCTCCTTCTCCTTCTTCTGCTTCTTCTGCTTCACCCTCCAGACTTCACCTTCTCCCTCTCCTTCTTCTGCTTCTTCTGCTTCACCCTCCTGACTTCACCTTCTCCTTCTCCTTCTTCTACTTCTTCTGATTCACCCTCCTGACTTCACCTTCTCCTTCTCCTTCTTCTACTTCTTCTGCTTCACCCTCCAGACTTCACCTTCTCCTTCTCCTTCTTCTACTTCTTCTGATTCACCCTCCAGACTTCACCTTCTCCTTCTCCTTCTTCTACTTCTTCTGATTCACCCTCCAGACTTCACCTTCTCCTTCTCCTTCTTCTACTTCTTCTGATTCACCCTCCAGACTACACCTTCTCCTTCTCCTTCTTCTACTTCTTCTGATTCACCCTCCAGACTTCACCATCTCCTTCTCCTTCTTCTGTTTCTTCTGATTCACCCTTCAGACTTCACCTTCTCCTTCTCCTTCTTCTACTTCTTCTGATTCACCCTCCAGACTTCACCTTCTCCTTCTCCTTCTTCTACTTCTTCTGATTCACCCTCCAGACATCATCTTCTCCTTCTCCTTCTTCTGCATCTTCTGATTCACCCTCCAGACTTCACCTTCTCCTTCTCCTTCTTCTGCTTCTTCTGATTCACCCTCCAGACTTCACCTTCTCCTTCTCCTTCTTCTACTTCTTCTGATTCACCCTCCAGACTTCACCTTCTCCTTCTCCTTCTTCTACTTCTTCTGATTCACCCTCCAGTCTTCACATTCTCCTTCTCCTTCTTCTGTTTCTTCTGCTTCAGCCTCCAGACTTCACCTTCTCCTTCTCTTTCTTCTGATTCTTCTGATTCACCCTCCAGACTTCACCTTCTCCTTCTCCTTCTTCTGATTCTTCTGATTCACCCTCCAGACTTCACCTTCTCCTTCTCCTTCTTCTGCTTCTTCTGATTCACCCTCCTGGCTTCACCTTCTCCTTCTCCTTCTTCTACTTCTTCTGATTCACCCTCCTGACTTCACCTTCTCCTTCTCCTTCTTCTCCTTCTTCTGCTTCACCCTCCAGACTTCACCTTCTCCTTCTCCTTCTTCTACCTCTTCTGATTCACCCTCCAGACTTCACCTTCTCCTTCTCCTTCTTCTGCTTCTTCTGATTCACCCTCCAGACTTCACCTTCTCCTTCTCCTTATTCTGCTTCTTCTGATTCACCCTCCAGACTTCACCTTCTCCTTCTCGTTATTCTGCTTCTTCTGATTCAACCTCCAGACTTCACCTTCTCCTTCTCCTTCTTCTGCTTCTTCTGATTCACCCTCCAGACTTCACCTTCTCCTTCTCCTTCTTCTGTTTCTTCTGATTCACCCTCCTGACTTCACCTTCTCCTTCTCCTTCTTCTACTTCTTCTGCTTCACCCTCCAGACTTCACCTTCTCCTTCTCCTTCTTCTACTTCTTCTGATTCACCCTCCAGACTTCACCTTCTCCTTCTCCTTCTTCTGCTTCTTCTGATTCACCCTCCAGACTTCACCTTCTCCTTCTCCTTATTCTGCTTCTTCTGATTCACCCTCCAGACTTCACCTTCTCCTTCTCCTTCTTCTGCTTCTTCTGATTCACCCTCCAGACTTCACCTTTTCCTTCTCCTTCTTCTGCTTCTTCTGATTCACCCTCCAGACTTCACCTTCTCCTTCTCCTTCTTCTGCTTCTTCTGATTCACCCTCCAGACTTCACCTTCTCCTTCTCCTTCTTCTACTTCTTCTGATTCACCCTCCAGACTTCACCTTCTCCTTCTCTTTCTTCTGCTTCTTCTGATTCACCCTCCAGACTTCACCTTCTCCTTCTCCTTCTTCTGCTTCTTCTGCTTCACCCTCCAGACTTCACCTTCTCCCTCTCCTTCTTCTGCTTCTTCTGCTTCACCCTCCTGACTTCACCTTCTCCTTCTCCTTCTTCTACTTCTTCTGATTCACCCTCCTGACTTCACCTTCTCCTTCTCCTTCTTCTACTTCTTCTGCTTCACCCTCCAGACTTCACCTTCTCCTTCTCCTTCTTCTACTTCTTCTGATTCACCCTCCAGACTTCACCTTCTCCTTCTCCTTCTTCTACTTCTTCTGATTCACCCTCCAGACTTCACCTTCTCCTTCTCCTTCTTCTACTTCTTCTGATTCACCCTCCAGACTACACCTTCTCCTTCTCCTTCTTCTACTTCTTCTGATTCACCCTCCAGACTTCACCATCTCCTTCTCCTTCTTCTGTTTCTTCTGATTCACCCTTCAGACTTCACCTTCTCCTTCTCCTTCTTCTACTTCTTCTGATTCACCCTCCAGACTTCACCTTCTCCTTCTCCTTCTTCTACTTCTTCTGATTCACCCTCCAGACATCATCTTCTCCTTCTCCTTCTTCTGCATCTTCTGATTCACCCTCCAGACTTCACCTTCTCCTTCTCCTTCTTCTGCTTCTTCTGATTCACCCTCCAGACTTCACCTTCTCCTTCTCCTTCTTCTACTTCTTCTGATTCACCCTCCAGACTTCACCTTCTCCTTCTCCTTCTTCTACTTCTTCTGATTCACCCTCCAGTCTTCACATTCTCCTTCTCCTTCTTCTGTTTCTTCTGCTTCAGCCTCCAGACTTCACCTTCTCCTTCTCTTTCTTCTGATTCTTCTGATTCACCCTCCAGACTTCACCTTCTCCTTCTCCTTCTTCTGATTCTTCTGATTCACCCTCCAGACTTCACCTTCTCCTTCTCCTTCTTCTGCTTCTTCTGATTCACCCTCCTGGCTTCACCTTCTCCTTCTCCTTCTTCTACTTCTTCTGATTCACCCTCCTGACTTCACCTTCTCCTTCTCCTTCTTCTCCTTCTTCTGCTTCACCCTCCAGACTTCACCTTCTCCTTCTCCTTCTTCTACCTCTTCTGATTCACCCTCCAGACTTCACCTTCTCCTTCTCCTTCTTCTGCTTCTTCTGATTCACCCTCCAGACTTCACCTTCTCCTTCTCCTTATTCTGCTTCTTCTGATTCACCCTCCAGACTTCACCTTCTCCTTCTCGTTATTCTGCTTCTTCTGATTCAACCTCCAGACTTCACCTTCTCCTTCTCCTTCTTCTGCTTCTTCTGATTCACCCTCCAGACTTCACCTTCTCCTTCTCCTTCTTCTGTTTCTTCTGATTCGCCCTCCAGACTTCACCTTCTCCTTCTCCTTCTTCTGCTTCTTCTGATTCACCCTCCTGACTTCACCTTCTCCTTCTCCTTCTTCTACTTCTTCTGATTCACCCTCCTGACTTCACCTTCTCCTTCTCCTTCTTCTCCTTCTTCTGATTCACCCTCCAGACTTCACCTTCTCCTTCTTCTGCTTCTTCTGATTCACCCTCCAGACTTCACCTTCTCATTCTCCTTCTTCTGCTTCTTCTGCTGCGCCCTCCAGACTTCACCTTCTCCTTCTCCTTCTTCTGCTTCGTCTGCTTCACACTCCAGACTTCACCTTCTCCTTCTTCTGCTTCTTCTGCTGCGCCCTCCAGGCTTCACCTTCTCCTTCTCCTTCTTCTGCTTCTTCTGCTTCACCGTCCTGACTTCACCTTCTCCTTCTCCTTCTTCTACATCTTCTGCTACACCCCCCTGACTTCACCTGCTCCTTCTCCTTCTTCTGCTTCTTCTGATTCACCCTCCTAAATTCACCTTCTCCTTCTCCTTCTTCTGCTTCTTCTGATTCACCCTCCTGACTTCACCTTCTCCTTCTCCTTCTTCTGCTTCTTCTGATTCACCCTCCAGACTTCACCTTCTCCTTCTCCTTCTTCTGCTTCTTCTGATTCACCCTCCAGACTTCACCTTCTCCTTCTCCTTCTTCTGCTTCTTCTGCTTCACCCTCCAGACTTCACCTTCTCCTTCTCCTTCTTCTGCTTCTTCTGCTTCACCCTCCTGACTTCACCTTCTCCTTCTCCTTCTTCTACTTCTTCTGATTCACCCTCCAGACTTCACCTACTCCTTCTCCTTCTTCTGCTTCTTCTGCTTCACCCTCCAGACTTCACCTTCTCCTTCTCCTTCTTCTGCTTCTTCTGCTTCGCCCTCCAGACTTCACCTTCTCCTTCTCCTTCTTCTGCTTCTTCTGCTTCACTCTCCTGACTTCACCTTCTCCTTCTCCTTCTTCTACTTCTTCTGATTCACCCTCCAGACTTCACCCTCTCCTTCTCCTTCTTCTGCTTCTTCTGCTTCACCCTCCAGACTTCACCTTCTCTTTCTCCTTCTTCTGCTTCTTCTGCTGCGCCCTCCAGACTTCACCTTCTCCTTCTCCTTCTTCTGCTTCTTCTGATTCACCCTCCAGACTTCACCTTCTCCTTCTCCTTCTTCTACTTCTTCTGATCCACCCTCCTGACTTCACCTTCTCCTTCTCCTTCTTCTGCTTCTTCTGCTTCACCCTACAGACTTCACCTTCTCCTTCTCCTTCTTCTGCTTCTTCTGCTTCACCCACCAGACTTCACCTTCTCCTTCTCCTTCTTCTGCTTCTTCTGCTTCACCCTCCTGACTTCACCTTCTCCTTCTCCTTCTTCTCCCTCTTCTGATTCACCCTCCAGACTTCACCTTCTCCTTCTCCTTCTTCTGCTTCTTCTGATTCACCCTCCAGACTTCACCTTCTCCTTCTCCTTATTCTGCTTCTTCTGATTCACCCTCCAGACTTCACCTTCTCCTTCTCGTTATTCTGCTTCTTCTGATTCAACCTCCAGACTTCACCTTCTCCTTCTCCTTCTTCTGCTTCTTCTGATTCACCCTCCAGACTGCACCTTCTCCTTCTCCTTCTTCTACTTCTTCTGATCCACCCTCCTGACTTCACCTTCTCCTTCTCCTTCTTCTGCTTCTTCTGATTCACCCTCCTGGCTTCACCTTCTCCTTCTCCTTCTTCTACTTCTTCCGATTCACCCTCCTGACTTCACCTTCTCCTTCTCCTTCTTCTCCTTCTTCTGCTTCACCCTCCAGACTTCACCTTCTCCTGCTCCTTCTTCTACCTCTTCTGATTCACCCTCCAGACTTCACCTTCTCCTTCTCCTTCTTCTGCTTCTTCTGATTCACCCTCCAGACTTCACCTTCTCCTTCTCCTTATTCTGCTTCTTCTGATTCACCCTCCAGACTTCACCTTCTCCTTCTCGTTATTCTGCTTCTTCTGATTCAACCTCCAGACTTCACCTTCTCCTTCTCCTTCTTCTGCTTCTTCTGATTCACCCTCCAGACTTCACCTTCTCCTTCTCCTTCTTCTGTTTCTTCTGGTTCGCCCTCCAGACTTCACCTTCTCCTTCTCCTTCTTCTGCTTCTTCTGATTCACCCTCCTGACTTCACCTTCTCCTTCTCCTTCATCTACTTCTTCTGATTAACCCTCCTGACTTCACCTTCTCCTTCTCCTTCTTCTACTTCTTCTGATTCACCCTCCAGACTTCACCTTCTCCTTCTCCTTCTTCTTCTTCTTCTGATTCACCCTCCAGACTTCACCTTCTCATTCTCCTTCTTCTGCTTCTTCTGCTGCGCCCTCCAGACTTCACCTTCTCCTTCTCCTTCTTCTGCTTCTTCTGCTTCACACTCCAGACTTCACCTTCTCCTTCTCCTTCTTCTGCTTCTTCTGCTGCGCCCTCCAGGCTTCACCTTCTCCTTCTCCTTCTTCTGCTTCTTCTGCTTCACCGTCCTGACTTCACCTTCTCCTTCTCCTTCTTCTACTTCTTCTGCTACACCCCCCTGACTTCACCTGCTCCTTCTCCTTCTTCTGCTTCTTCGGATTCACCCTCCTAAATTCACCTTCTCCTTCTCCTTCTTCTGCTTCTTCTGATTCAACCTCCTGACTTCACCTTCTCCTTCTCCATCTTCTGCTTCTTCTGATTCACCCTCCAGACTTCACCTTCTCCTTCTCCTTCTTCTGCTTCTTCTGATTCACCCTCCAGACTTCACCTTCTCCTTCTCCTTCTTCTGCTTCTTCTGCTTCACCCTCCAGACTTCACCTTCTCCTTCTCCTTCTTCTGCTTCTTCTGCTTCACCCTCCTGACTTCACCTTCTCCTTCTCCTTCTTCTACTTCTTCTGATTCACCCTCCAGACTTCACCTACTCCTTCTCCTTCTTCTGCTTCTTCTGCTTCACCCTCCAGACTTAACCTTCTCATTCTCCTTCTTCTGCTTCTTCTGCTTCGCCCTCCAGACTTCACCTTCTCCTTCTCCTTCTTCTGCTTCTTCTGCTTCACTCTCCTGACTTCACCTTCTCCTTCTCCTTCTTCTACTTCTTCTGATTCACCCTCCAGACTTCACCCTCTCCTTCTCCTTCTTCTGCTTCTTCTGCTTCACCCTCCAGACTTCACCTTCTCTTTCTCCTTCTTCTGCTTCTTCTGCTGCGCCTTCCAGACTTCACCTTCTCCTTCTCCTTCTTCTGCTTCTTCTGATTCACCCTCCAGACTTCACCTTCTCCTTCTCCTTCTTCTACTTCTTCTGATCCACCCTCCTGACTTCACCTTCTCCTTCTCCTTCTTCTGCTTCTTCTGCTTCACCCTCCAGACTTCACCTTCTCCTTCTCCTTCTTCTGCTTCTTCTGCTTCACCCACCAGACTTCACCTTCTCCTTCTCCTTCTTCTGCTTCTTCTGCTTCACCTTCCTGACTTCACCTTCTCCTTCTCCTTCTTCTACCTCTTCTGATTCACCCTCCAGACTTCACCTTCTCCTTCTCCTTCTTCTGCTTCTTCTGATTCACCCTCCAGACTTCACCTTCTCCGTCTCCTTATTCTGCTTCTTCTGATTCACCCTCCAGACTTCACCTTCTCCTTCTCGTTATTCTGCTTCTTCTGATTCAACCTCCAGACTTCACCTTCTCCTTCTCCTTCTTCTGCTTCTTCTGATTCACCCTCCTGACTTCACCTTCTCCTTCTCCTTCTTCTCCTTCTTCTGCTTCACCCTCCAGACTTCACCTTCTCCTTCTCCTTCTTCTACCTCTTCTGATTCACCCTCCAGACTTCACCTTCTCCTTCTCCTTCTTCTACTTCTTCTGATTCACCCTCCAGACTTCACCTTCTCCTTCTCCTTCTTCTACTTCTTCTGATTCACCCTCCAGACTTCATCATCTCCTTCTCCTTCTTCTGCATCTTCTGATTCACCCTCCAGACTTCACCTTCTCCTTCTCCTTCTTCTGCTTCTTCTGATTCACCCTCCAGACTTCACCTTCTCCTTCTCCTTCTTCTACTTCTTCTGATTCACCCTCCAGACTTCACCTTCTCCTTCTCCTTCTTCTACTTCTTCTGATTCACCCTCCAGTCTTCACATTCTCCTTCTCCTTCTTCTGTTTCTTCTGCTTCAGCCTCCAGACTTCACCTTCTCCTTCTCTTTCTTCTGATTCTTCTGATTCACCCTCCAGACTTCACCTTCTCCTTCTCCTTCTTCTGATTCTTCTGATTCACCCTCCAGACTTCACCTTCTCCTTCGCCTTCTTCTGCTTCTTCTGATTCACCCTCCTGGCTTCACCTTCTCCTTCTCCTTCTTCTACTTCTTCTGATTCACCCTCCTGACTTCACCTTCTCCTTCTCCTTCTTCTCCTTCTTCTGCTTCACCCTCCAGACTTCACCTTCTCCTTCTCCTTCTTCTACCTCTTCTGATTCACCCTCCAGACTTCACCTTCTCCTTCTCCTTCTTCTGCTTCTTCTGATTCACCCTCCAGACTTCACCTTCTCCTTCTCCTTATTCTGCTTCTTCTGATTCACCCTCCAGACTTCACCTTCTCCTTCTCGTTATTCTGCTTCTTCTGATTCAACCTCCAGACCTCACCTTCTCCTTCTCCTTCTTCTGCTTCTTCTGATTCACCCTCCAGACTTCACCTTCTCCTTCTCCTTCTTCTGTTTCTTCTGATTCGCCCTCCAGACTTCACCTTCTCCTTCTCCTTCTTCTGCTTCTTCTGATTCACCCTCCTGACTTCACCTTCTCCTTCTCCTTCTTCTACTTCTTCTGATTCACCCTCCTGACTTCACCTTCTCCTTCTCCTTCTTCTACTTCTTCTGATTCACCCTCCAGACTTGACCTTCTCCTTCTCCTTCTTCTGCTTCTTCTGCTTCACCCTCCAGACTTAACCTTCTCCTTCTCCTTCTTCTGCTTCTTCTGCTTCGCCCTCCAGACTTCACCTTCTCCTTCTCCTTCTTCTGCTTCTTCTGCTTCACTCTCCTGACTTCACCTTCTCCTTCTCCTTCTTCTACTTCTTCTGATTCACCCTCCAGACTTCACCCTCTCCTTCTCCTTCTTCTGCTTCTTCTGCTTCACCCTCCAGACTTCACCTTCTCTTTCTCCATCTTCTGCTTCTTCTGCTGCGCCTTCCAGACTTCACCTTCTCCTTCTCCTTCTTCTGCTTCTTCTGATTCACCCTCCAGACTTCACCTTCTCCTTCTCCTTCTTCTACTGCTTCTGATCCACCCTCCTGACTTCACCTTCTCCTTCTCCTTCTTCTGCTTCTTCTGCTTCACCCTCCAGACTTCACCTTCTCCTTCTCCTTCTTCTGCTTCTTCTGCTTCACCCACCAGACTTCACCTTCTCCTTCTCCTTCTTCTGCTTCTTCTGCTTCACCCTCCTGACTTCACCTTCTCCTTCTCCTTCTTCTACCTCTTCTGATTCACCCTCCAGACTTCACCTTCTCCTTCTCCTTCTTCTGCTTCTTCTGATTCACCCTCCAGACTTCACCTTCTCCTTCTCCTTATTCTGCTTCTTCTGATTCACCCTCCAGACTTCACCTTCTCCTTCTCGTTATTCTGCTTCTTCTGATTCAACCTCCAGACTTCACCTTCTCCTTCTCCTTCTTCTGCTTCTTCTGATTCACCCTCCTGACTTCACCTTCTCCTTCTCCTTCTTCTCCTTCTTCTGCTTCACCCTCCAGGCTTCACCTTCTCCTTCTCCTTCTTCTACCTCTTCTGAATCACCCTCCAGACTTCACCTTCTCCTTCTCCTTCTTCTACTTCTTCTGATTCACCCTCCAGACTTCACCTTCTCCTTCTCCTTCTTCTACTTCTTCTGATTCACCCTCCAGACTTCATCATCTCCTTCTCCTTCTTCTGCTTCTTCTGCTTCACCCTCCTGACTTCACCTTCTCCTTCTCCTTCTTCTACTTCTTCTGATTCACCCTCCAGACTTCACCTACTCCTTCTCCTTCTTCTGCTTCTTCTGCTTCACCCTCCAGACTTAACCTTCTCCTTCTCCTTCTTCTGCTTCTTCTGCTTCGCCCTCCAGACTTCACCTTCTCCTTCTCCTTCTTCTGCTTCTTCTGCTTCACTCTCCTGACTTCACCTTCTCCTTCTCCTTCTTCTACTTCTTCTGATTCACCCTCCAGGCTTCACCCTCTCCTTCTCCTTCTTCTGCTTCTTCTGCTTCACCCTCCAGACTTCACCTTCTCTTTCTCCTTCTTCTGCTTCTTCTGCTGCGCCTTCCAGACTTCACCTTCTCCTTCTCCTTCTTCTGCTTCTTCTGATTCACCCTCCAGACTTCACCTTCTCCTTCTCCTTCTTCTACTTCTTCTGATCCACCCTCCTGACTTCACCTTCTCCTTCTCCTTCTTCTGCTTCTTCTGCTTCACCCTCCAGACTTCACCTTCTCCTTCTCCTTCTTCTGCTTCTTCTGATTCACCCTCCAGACTTCACCTTCTCCTTCTCCTTATTCTGCTTCTTCTGATTCACCCTCCAGACTTCACCTTCTCCTTCTCGTTATTCTGCTTCTTCTGATTCAACCTCCAGACTTCACCTTCTCCTTCTCCTTCTTCTGCTTCTTCTGATTCACCCTCCTGACTTCACCTTCTCCTTCTCCTTCTTCTCCTTCTTCTGCTTCACCCTCCAGGCTTCACCTTCTCCTTCTCCTTCTTCTACCTCTTCTGATTCACCCTCCAGACTTCACCTTCTCCTTCTCCTTCTTCTACTTCTTCTGATTCACCCTCCAGACTTCACCTTCTCCTTCTCCTTCTTCTACTTCTTCTGATTCACCCTCCAGACTTCATCATCTCCTTCTCCTTCTTCTGCTTCTTCTGCTTCACCCTCCTGACTTCACCTTCTCCTTCTCCTTCTTCTACTTCTTCTGATTCACCCTCCAGACTTCACCTACTCCTTCTCCTTCTTCTGCTTTTTCTGCTTCACCCTCCAGACTTAACCTTCTCCTTCTCCTTCTTCTGCTTCTTCTGCTTCGCCCTCCAGACTTCACCTTCTCCTTCTCCTTCTTCTGCTTCTTCTGCTTCACTCTCCTGACTTCACCTTCTCCTTCTCCTTCTTCTACTTCTTCTGATTCACCCTCCAGGCTTCACCCTCTCCTTCTCCTTCTTCTGCTTCTTCTGCTTCACCCTCCAGACTTCACCTTCTCTTTCTCCTTCTTCTGCTTCTTCTGCTGCGCCTTCCAGACTTCACCTTCTCCTTCTCCTTCTTCTGCTTCTTCTGATTCACCCTCCAGACTTCACCTTCTCCTTCTCCTTCTTCTACTTCTTCTGATCCACCCTCCTGACTTCACCTTCTCCTTCTCCTTCTTCTGCTTCTTCTGCTTCACCCTCCAGACTTCACCTTCTCCTTCTCCTTCTTCTGCTTCTTCTGCTTCACCCACCAGACTTCACCTTCTCCTTCTCCTTCTTCTGCTTCTTCTGCTTCACCCTCCTGACTTCACCTTCTCCTTCTCCTTCTTCTACCTCTTCTGATTCACCCTCCAGACTTCACCTTCTCCTTCTCCTTCTTCTGCTTCTTCTGATTCACCCTCCAGACTTCACCTTCTCCTTCTCCTTATTCTGCTTCTTCTGATTCACCCTCCAGACTTCACCTTCTCCTTCTCGTTATTCTGCTTCTTCTGATTCTACCTCCAGACTTCACCTTCTCCTTCTCCTTCTTCTGCTTCTTCTGATTCACCCTCCTGACTTCACCTTCTCCTTCTCCTTCTTCTCCTTCTTCTGTTTACCCTCCAGACTTCACCTTCTCCTTCTCCTTCTTCTACCTCTTCTGATTCACCCTCCAGACTTCACCTTCTCCTTCTCCTTCTTCTACTTCTTCTGATTCACCCTCCAGACTTCACCTTCTCCTTCTCCTTCTTCTACTTCTTCTGATTCACCCTCCAGACTTCATCATCTCCTTCTCCTTCTTCTGCATCTTCTGATTCACCCTCCAGACTTCACCTTCTCCTTCTCCTTCTTCTGCTTCTTCTGATTCACCCTCCAGACTTCACCTTCTCCTTCTCCTTCTTCTACTTCTTCTGATTCACCCTCCAGACTTCACCTTCTCCTTCTCCTTCTTCTACTTCTTCTGATTCACCCTCCAGACTTCATCATCTCCTTCTCCTTCTTCTGCATCTTCTGATTCACCCTCCAGACTTCACCTTCTCCTTCTCCTTCTTCTGCTTCTTCTGATTCACCCTCCAGACTTCACCTTCTCCTTCTCCTTCTTCTACTTCTTCTGATTCACCCTCCAGACTTCACCTTCTCCTTCTCCTTCTTCTGCTTCTTCTGATTCACCCTCCAGTCTTCACATTCTCCTTCTCCTTCTTCTGTTTCTTCTGCTTCAGCCTCCAGACTTCACCTTCTCCTTCTCTTTCTTCTGATTCTTCTGATTCACCCTCCAGACTTCACCTTCTCCTTCTCCTTCTTCTGATTCTTCTGATTCACCCTCCAGACTTCACCTTCTCCTTCGCCTTCTTCTGCTTCTTCTGATTCACCCTCCTGGCTTCACCTTCTCCTTCTCCTTCTTCTACTTCTTCTGATTCACCCTCCTGACTTCACCTTCTCCTTCTCCTTCTTCTCCTTCTTCTGCTTCACCCTCCAGACTTCACCTTCTCCTTCTCCTTCTTCTACCTCTTCTGATTCACCCTCCAGACTTCACCTTCTCCTTCTCCTTCTTCTGCTTCTTCTGATTCACCCTCCAGACTTCACCTTCTCCTTCTCCTTATTCTGCTTCTTCTGATTCACCCTCCAGACTTCACCTTCTCCTTCTCGTTATTCTGCTTCTTCTGATTCAACCTCCAGACTTCCATTTCTCCTTCTCCTTCTTCTGCTTCTTCTGATTCACCCTCCAGACTTCACCTTCTCCTTCTCCTTCTTCTGTTTCTTCTGATTCGCCCTCCAGACTTCACCTTCTCCTTCTCCTTCTTCTGCTTCTTCTGATTCACCCTCCTGACTTCACCTTCTCCTTCTCCTTCTTCTACTTCTTCTGATTCACCCTCCTGACTTCACCTTCTCCTTCTCCTTCTTCTACTTCTTCTGATTCACCCTCCAGACTTGACCTTCTCCTTCTCCTTCTTCTGCTTCTTCTGCTTCACCCTCCAGACTTAACCTTCTCCTTCTCCTTCTTCTGCTTCTTCTGCTTCGCCCTCCAGACTTCACCTTCTCCTTCTCCTTCTTCTGCTTCTTCTGCTTCACTCTCCTGACTTCACCTTCTCCTTCTCCTTCTTCTACTTCTTCTGATTCACCCTCCAGACTTCACCCTCTCCTTCTCCTTCTTCTGCTTCTTCTGCTTCACCCTCCAGACTTCACCTTCTCTTTCTCCTTCTTCTGCTTCTTCTGCTGCGCCTTCCAGACTTCACCTTCTCCTTCTCCTTCTTCTGCTTCTTCTGATTCACCCTCCAGACTTCACCTTCTCCTTCTCCTTCTTCTACTGCTTCTGATCCACCCTCCTGACTTCACCTTCTCCTTCTCCTTCTTCTGCTTCTTCTGCTTCACCCTCCAGACTTCACCTTCTCCTTCTCCTTCTTCTGCTTCTTCTGCTTCACCCACCAGACTTCACCTTCTCCTTCTCCTTCTTCTGCTTCTTCTGCTTCACCCTCCTGACTTCACCTTCTCCTTCTCCTTCTTCTACCTCTTCTGATTCACCCTCCAGACTTCACCTTCTCCTTCTCCTTCTTCTGCTTCTTCTGATTCACCCTCCAGACTTCACCTTCTCCTTCTCCTTATTCTGCTTCTTCTGATTCACCCTCCAGACTTCACCTTCTCCTTCTCGTTATTCTGCTTCTTCTGATTCAAACTCCAGACTTCACCTTCTCCTTCTCCTTCTTCTGCTTCTTCTGATTCACCCTCCTGACTTCACCTTCTCCTTCTCCTTCTTCTCCTTCTTCTGCTTCACCCTCCAGGCTTCACCTTCTCATTCTCCTTCTTCTACCTCTTCTGATTCACCCTCCAGACTTCACCTTCTCCTTCTCCTTCTTCTACTTCTTCTGATTCACCCTCCAGACTTCACCTTCTCCTTCTCCTTCTTCTACTTCTTCTGATTCACCCTCCAGACTTCATCATCTCCTTCTCCTTCTTCTGCTTCTTCTGCTTCACCCTCCTGACTTCACCTTCTCCTTCTCCTTCTTCTACTTCTTCTGATTCACCCTCCAGACTTCACCTACTCCTTCTCCTTCTTCTGCTTCTTCTGCTTCACCCTCCAGACTTAACCTTCTCCTTCTCCTTCTTCTGCTTCTTCTGCTTCGCCCTCCAGACTTCACCTTCTCCTTCTCCTTCTTCTGCTTCTTCTGCTTCACTCTCCTGACTTCACCTTCTCCTTCTCCTTCTTCTACTTCTTCTGATTCACCCTCCAGACTTCACCCTCTCCTTCTCCTTCTTCTGCTTCTTCTGCTTCACCCTCCAGACTTCACCTTCTCTTTCTCCTTCTTCTGCTTCTTCTGCTGCGCCTTCCAGACTTCACCTTCTCCTTCTCCTTCTTCTGCTTCTTCTGATTCATCCTCCAGACTTCACCTTCTACTTCTCCTTCTTCTACTTCTTCTGATCCACCCTCCTGACTTCACCTTCTCCTTCTCCTTCTTCTGCTTCTTCTGCTTCACCCTCCAGACTTCACCTTCTCCTTCTCCTTCTTCTGCTTCTTCTGCTTCACCCACCAGACTTCACCTTCTCCTTCTCCTTCTTCTGCTTCTTCTGCTTCACCCTCCTGACTTCACCTTCTCCTTCTCCTTCTTCTACCTCTTCTGATTCACCCTCCAGACTTCACCTTCTCCTTCTCCTTCTCCTTCTTCTGCTTCTTCTGATTCACCCTCCAGACTTCACCTTCTCCTTCTCCTTATTCTGCTTCTTCTGATTCACCCTCCAGACTTCACCTTCTCCTTCTCGTTATTCTGCTTCTTCTGATTCAACCTCCAGACTTCACCTTCTCCTTCTCCTTCTTCTGCTTCTTCTGATTCACCCTCCTGACTTCACCTTCTCCTTCTCCTTCTTCTCCTTCTTCTGCTTCACCCTCCAGACTTCACCTTCTCCTTCTCCTTCTTCTACCTCTTCTGATTCACCCTCCAGACTTCACCTTCTCCTTCTCCTTCTTCTACTTCTTCTGATTCACCCTCCAGACTTCACCTTCTCCTTCTCCTTCTTCTACTTCTTCTGATTCACCCTCCAGACTTCATCATCTCCTTCTCCTTCTTCTGCATCTTCTGATTCACCCTCCAGACTTCACCTTCTCCTTCTCCTTCTTCTGCTTCTTCTGATTCACCCTCCAGACTTCACCTTCTCCTTCTCCTTCTTCTACTTCTTCTGATTCACCCTCCAGACTTCACCTTCTCCTTCTCCTTCTTCTGCTTCTTCTGATTCACCCTCCAGACTTCACCTTCTCCTTCTCCTTCTTCTACTTCTTCTGATTCACCCTCCAGACTTCACCTTCTCCTTCTCCTTCTTCTACTTCTTCAGATTCACCCTCCAGTCTTCACCTTCTCCTTCTCCTTCTTCTGTTTCTTCTGCTTCACCCTCCAGACTTCACCTTCTCCTTCTCTTTCTTCTGCTTCTTCTGATTCACCCTCCAGGCTTCACCCTCTCCTTCTCCTTCTTCTGATTCTTCTGATTCACCCTCCAGACTTCACCTTCTCCTTCTCCTTATTCTGCTTCTTCTGATTCACCCTCCAGAC
Organism: Somniosus microcephalus; assembly: GCF_052327205.1. Lineage (NCBI taxonomy): Eukaryota > Metazoa > Chordata > Chondrichthyes > Squaliformes > Somniosidae > Somniosus > Somniosus microcephalus. The sequence continues at coordinate 44,913 of NW_028225920.1, forward strand.
TTCACCTTCTCCTTCTCGTTATTCTGCTTCTTCTGATTCAACCTCCAGACCTCACCTTCTCCTTCTCCTTCTTCTGCTTCTTCTGATTCACCCTCCAGACTTCACCTTCTCCTTCTCCTTCTTCTGTTTCTTCTGATTCGCCCTCCAGACTTCACCTTCTCCTTCTCCTTCTTCTGCTTCTTCTGATTCACCCTCCTGACTTCACCTTCTCCTTCTCCTTCTTCTACTTCTTCTGATTCACCCTCCTGACTTCACCTTCTCCTTCTCCTTCTTCTACTTCTTCTGATTCACCCTCCAGACTTGACCTTCTCCTTCTCCTTCTTCTGCTTCTTCTGCTTCACCCTCCAGACTTAACCTTCTCCTTCTCCTTCTTCTGCTTCTTCTGCTTCGCCCTCCAGACTTCACCTTCTCCTTCTCCTTCTTCTGCTTCTTCTGCTTCACTCTCCTGACTTCACCTTCTCCTTCTCCTTCTTCTACTTCTTCTGATTCACCCTCCAGACTTCACCCTCTCCTTCTCCTTCTTCTGCTTCTTCTGCTTCACCCTCCAGACTTCACCTTCTCTTTCTCCATCTTCTGCTTCTTCTGCTGCGCCTTCCAGACTTCACCTTCTCCTTCTCCTTCTTCTGCTTCTTCTGATTCACCCTCCAGACTTCACCTTCTCCTTCTCCTTCTTCTACTGCTTCTGATCCACCCTCCTGACTTCACCTTCTCCTTCTCCTTCTTCTGCTTCTTCTGCTTCACCCTCCAGACTTCACCTTCTCCTTCTCCTTCTTCTGCTTCTTCTGCTTCACCCACCAGACTTCACCTTCTCCTTCTCCTTCTTCTGCTTCTTCTGCTTCACCCTCCTGACTTCACCTTCTCCTTCTCCTTCTTCTACCTCTTCTGATTCACCCTCCAGACTTCACCTTCTCCTTCTCCTTCTTCTGCTTCTTCTGATTCACCCTCCAGACTTCACCTTCTCCTTCTCCTTATTCTGCTTCTTCTGATTCACCCTCCAGACTTCACCTTCTCCTTCTCGTTATTCTGCTTCTTCTGATTCAACCTCCAGACTTCACCTTCTCCTTCTCCTTCTTCTGCTTCTTCTGATTCACCCTCCTGACTTCACCTTCTCCTTCTCCTTCTTCTCCTTCTTCTGCTTCACCCTCCAGGCTTCACCTTCTCCTTCTCCTTCTTCTACCTCTTCTGAATCACCCTCCAGACTTCACCTTCTCCTTCTCCTTCTTCTACTTCTTCTGATTCACCCTCCAGACTTCACCTTCTCCTTCTCCTTCTTCTACTTCTTCTGATTCACCCTCCAGACTTCATCATCTCCTTCTCCTTCTTCTGCTTCTTCTGCTTCACCCTCCTGACTTCACCTTCTCCTTCTCCTTCTTCTACTTCTTCTGATTCACCCTCCAGACTTCACCTACTCCTTCTCCTTCTTCTGCTTCTTCTGCTTCACCCTCCAGACTTAACCTTCTCCTTCTCCTTCTTCTGCTTCTTCTGCTTCGCCCTCCAGACTTCACCTTCTCCTTCTCCTTCTTCTGCTTCTTCTGCTTCACTCTCCTGACTTCACCTTCTCCTTCTCCTTCTTCTACTTCTTCTGATTCACCCTCCAGGCTTCACCCTCTCCTTCTCCTTCTTCTGCTTCTTCTGCTTCACCCTCCAGACTTCACCTTCTCTTTCTCCTTCTTCTGCTTCTTCTGCTGCGCCTTCCAGACTTCACCTTCTCCTTCTCCTTCTTCTGCTTCTTCTGATTCACCCTCCAGACTTCACCTTCTCCTTCTCCTTCTTCTACTTCTTCTGATCCACCCTCCTGACTTCACCTTCTCCTTCTCCTTCTTCTGCTTCTTCTGCTTCACCCTCCAGACTTCACCTTCTCCTTCTCCTTCTTCTGCTTCTTCTGATTCACCCTCCAGACTTCACCTTCTCCTTCTCCTTATTCTGCTTCTTCTGATTCACCCTCCAGACTTCACCTTCTCCTTCTCGTTATTCTGCTTCTTCTGATTCAACCTCCAGACTTCACCTTCTCCTTCTCCTTCTTCTGCTTCTTCTGATTCACCCTCCTGACTTCACCTTCTCCTTCTCCTTCTTCTCCTTCTTCTGCTTCACCCTCCAGGCTTCACCTTCTCCTTCTCCTTCTTCTACCTCTTCTGATTCACCCTCCAGACTTCACCTTCTCCTTCTCCTTCTTCTACTTCTTCTGATTCACCCTCCAGACTTCACCTTCTCCTTCTCCTTCTTCTACTTCTTCTGATTCACCCTCCAGACTTCATCATCTCCTTCTCCTTCTTCTGCTTCTTCTGCTTCACCCTCCTGACTTCACCTTCTCCTTCTCCTTCTTCTACTTCTTCTGATTCACCCTCCAGACTTCACCTACTCCTTCTCCTTCTTCTGCTTTTTCTGCTTCACCCTCCAGACTTAACCTTCTCCTTCTCCTTCTTCTGCTTCTTCTGCTTCGCCCTCCAGACTTCACCTTCTCCTTCTCCTTCTTCTGCTTCTTCTGCTTCACTCTCCTGACTTCACCTTCTCCTTCTCCTTCTTCTACTTCTTCTGATTCACCCTCCAGGCTTCACCCTCTCCTTCTCCTTCTTCTGCTTCTTCTGCTTCACCCTCCAGACTTCACCTTCTCTTTCTCCTTCTTCTGCTTCTTCTGCTGCGCCTTCCAGACTTCACCTTCTCCTTCTCCTTCTTCTGCTTCTTCTGATTCACCCTCCAGACTTCACCTTCTCCTTCTCCTTCTTCTACTTCTTCTGATCCACCCTCCTGACTTCACCTTCTCCTTCTCCTTCTTCTGCTTCTTCTGCTTCACCCTCCAGACTTCACCTTCTCCTTCTCCTTCTTCTGCTTCTTCTGCTTCACCCACCAGACTTCACCTTCTCCTTCTCCTTCTTCTGCTTCTTCTGCTTCACCCTCCTGACTTCACCTTCTCCTTCTCCTTCTTCTACCTCTTCTGATTCACCCTCCAGACTTCACCTTCTCCTTCTCCTTCTTCTGCTTCTTCTGATTCACCCTCCAGACTTCACCTTCTCCTTCTCCTTATTCTGCTTCTTCTGATTCACCCTCCAGACTTCACCTTCTCCTTCTCGTTATTCTGCTTCTTCTGATTCTACCTCCAGACTTCACCTTCTCCTTCTCCTTCTTCTGCTTCTTCTGATTCACCCTCCTGACTTCACCTTCTCCTTCTCCTTCTTCTCCTTCTTCTGTTTACCCTCCAGACTTCACCTTCTCCTTCTCCTTCTTCTACCTCTTCTGATTCACCCTCCAGACTTCACCTTCTCCTTCTCCTTCTTCTACTTCTTCTGATTCACCCTCCAGACTTCACCTTCTCCTTCTCCTTCTTCTACTTCTTCTGATTCACCCTCCAGACTTCATCATCTCCTTCTCCTTCTTCTGCATCTTCTGATTCACCCTCCAGACTTCACCTTCTCCTTCTCCTTCTTCTGCTTCTTCTGATTCACCCTCCAGACTTCACCTTCTCCTTCTCCTTCTTCTACTTCTTCTGATTCACCCTCCAGACTTCACCTTCTCCTTCTCCTTCTTCTACTTCTTCTGATTCACCCTCCAGACTTCATCATCTCCTTCTCCTTCTTCTGCATCTTCTGATTCACCCTCCAGACTTCACCTTCTCCTTCTCCTTCTTCTGCTTCTTCTGATTCACCCTCCAGACTTCACCTTCTCCTTCTCCTTCTTCTACTTCTTCTGATTCACCCTCCAGACTTCACCTTCTCCTTCTCCTTCTTCTACTTCTTCTGATTCACCCTCCAGTCTTCACATTCTCCTTCTCCTTCTTCTGTTTCTTCTGCTTCAGCCTCCAGACTTCACCTTCTCCTTCTCTTTCTTCTGATTCTTCTGATTCACCCTCCAGACTTCACCTTCTCCTTCTCCTTCTTCTGATTCTTCTGATTCACCCTCCAGACTTCACCTTCTCCTTCGCCTTCTTCTGCTTCTTCTGATTCACCCTCCTGGCTTCACCTTCTCCTTCTCCTTCTTCTACTTCTTCTGATTCACCCTCCTGACTTCACCTTCTCCTTCTCCTTCTTCTCCTTCTTCTGCTTCACCCTCCAGACTTCACCTTCTCCTTCTCCTTCTTCTACCTCTTCTGATTCACCCTCCAGACTTCACCTTCTCCTTCTCCTTCTTCTGCTTCTTCTGATTCACCCTCCAGACTTCACCTTCTCCTTCTCCTTATTCTGCTTCTTCTGATTCACCCTCCAGACTTCACCTTCTCCTTCTCGTTATTCTGCTTCTTCTGATTCAACCTCCAGACTTCCATTTCTCCTTCTCCTTCTTCTGCTTCTTCTGATTCACCCTCCAGACTTCACCTTCTCCTTCTCCTTCTTCTGTTTCTTCTGATTCGCCCTCCAGACTTCACCTTCTCCTTCTCCTTCTTCTGCTTCTTCTGATTCACCCTCCTGACTTCACCTTCTCCTTCTCCTTCTTCTACTTCTTCTGATTCACCCTCCTGACTTCACCTTCTCCTTCTCCTTCTTCTACTTCTTCTGATTCACCCTCCAGACTTGACCTTCTCCTTCTCCTTCTTCTGCTTCTTCTGCTTCACCCTCCAGACTTAACCTTCTCCTTCTCCTTCTTCTGCTTCTTCTGCTTCGCCCTCCAGACTTCACCTTCTCCTTCTCCTTCTTCTGCTTCTTCTGCTTCACTCTCCTGACTTCACCTTCTCCTTCTCCTTCTTCTACTTCTTCTGATTCACCCTCCAGACTTCACCCTCTCCTTCTCCTTCTTCTGCTTCTTCTGCTTCACCCTCCAGACTTCACCTTCTCTTTCTCCTTCTTCTGCTTCTTCTGCTGCGCCTTCCAGACTTCACCTTCTCCTTCTCCTTCTTCTGCTTCTTCTGATTCACCCTCCAGACTTCACCTTCTCCTTCTCCTTCTTCTACTGCTTCTGATCCACCCTCCTGACTTCACCTTCTCCTTCTCCTTCTTCTGCTTCTTCTGCTTCACCCTCCAGACTTCACCTTCTCCTTCTCCTTCTTCTGCTTCTTCTGCTTCACCCACCAGACTTCACCTTCTCCTTCTCCTTCTTCTGCTTCTTCTGCTTCACCCTCCTGACTTCACCTTCTCCTTCTCCTTCTTCTACCTCTTCTGATTCACCCTCCAGACTTCACCTTCTCCTTCTCCTTCTTCTGCTTCTTCTGATTCACCCTCCAGACTTCACCTTCTCCTTCTCCTTATTCTGCTTCTTCTGATTCACCCTCCAGACTTCACCTTCTCCTTCTCGTTATTCTGCTTCTTCTGATTCAAACTCCAGACTTCACCTTCTCCTTCTCCTTCTTCTGCTTCTTCTGATTCACCCTCCTGACTTCACCTTCTCCTTCTCCTTCTTCTCCTTCTTCTGCTTCACCCTCCAGGCTTCACCTTCTCATTCTCCTTCTTCTACCTCTTCTGATTCACCCTCCAGACTTCACCTTCTCCTTCTCCTTCTTCTACTTCTTCTGATTCACCCTCCAGACTTCACCTTCTCCTTCTCCTTCTTCTACTTCTTCTGATTCACCCTCCAGACTTCATCATCTCCTTCTCCTTCTTCTGCTTCTTCTGCTTCACCCTCCTGACTTCACCTTCTCCTTCTCCTTCTTCTACTTCTTCTGATTCACCCTCCAGACTTCACCTACTCCTTCTCCTTCTTCTGCTTCTTCTGCTTCACCCTCCAGACTTAACCTTCTCCTTCTCCTTCTTCTGCTTCTTCTGCTTCGCCCTCCAGACTTCACCTTCTCCTTCTCCTTCTTCTGCTTCTTCTGCTTCACTCTCCTGACTTCACCTTCTCCTTCTCCTTCTTCTACTTCTTCTGATTCACCCTCCAGACTTCACCCTCTCCTTCTCCTTCTTCTGCTTCTTCTGCTTCACCCTCCAGACTTCACCTTCTCTTTCTCCTTCTTCTGCTTCTTCTGCTGCGCCTTCCAGACTTCACCTTCTCCTTCTCCTTCTTCTGCTTCTTCTGATTCATCCTCCAGACTTCACCTTCTACTTCTCCTTCTTCTACTTCTTCTGATCCACCCTCCTGACTTCACCTTCTCCTTCTCCTTCTTCTGCTTCTTCTGCTTCACCCTCCAGACTTCACCTTCTCCTTCTCCTTCTTCTGCTTCTTCTGCTTCACCCACCAGACTTCACCTTCTCCTTCTCCTTCTTCTGCTTCTTCTGCTTCACCCTCCTGACTTCACCTTCTCCTTCTCCTTCTTCTACCTCTTCTGATTCACCCTCCAGACTTCACCTTCTCCTTCTCCTTCTCCTTCTTCTGCTTCTTCTGATTCACCCTCCAGACTTCACCTTCTCCTTCTCCTTATTCTGCTTCTTCTGATTCACCCTCCAGACTTCACCTTCTCCTTCTCGTTATTCTGCTTCTTCTGATTCAACCTCCAGACTTCACCTTCTCCTTCTCCTTCTTCTGCTTCTTCTGATTCACCCTCCTGACTTCACCTTCTCCTTCTCCTTCTTCTCCTTCTTCTGCTTCACCCTCCAGACTTCACCTTCTCCTTCTCCTTCTTCTACCTCTTCTGATTCACCCTCCAGACTTCACCTTCTCCTTCTCCTTCTTCTACTTCTTCTGATTCACCCTCCAGACTTCACCTTCTCCTTCTCCTTCTTCTACTTCTTCTGATTCACCCTCCAGACTTCATCATCTCCTTCTCCTTCTTCTGCATCTTCTGATTCACCCTCCAGACTTCACCTTCTCCTTCTCCTTCTTCTGCTTCTTCTGATTCACCCTCCAGACTTCACCTTCTCCTTCTCCTTCTTCTACTTCTTCTGATTCACCCTCCAGACTTCACCTTCTCCTTCTCCTTCTTCTACTTCTTCTGATTCACCCTCCAGTCTTCACATTCTCCTTCTCCTTCTTCTGTTTCTTCTGCTTCAGCCTCCAGACTTCACCTTCTCCTTCTCTTTCTTCTGATTCTTCTGATTCACCCTCCAGACTTCACCTTCTCCTTCTCCTTCTTCTGATTCTTCTGATTCACCCTCCAGACTTCACCTTCTCCTTCGCCTTCTTCTGCTTCTTCTGATTCACCCTCCTGGCTTCACCTTCTCCTTCTCCTTCTTCGACTTCTTCTGATTCACCCTCCTGACTTCACCTTCTCCTTCTCCTTCTTCTCCTTCTTCTTCTTCACCCTCCAGACTTCACCTTCTCCTTCTCCTTCTTCTACCTCTTCTGATTCACCCTCCAGACTTCACCTTCTCCTTCTCCTTCTTCTGCTTCTTCTGATTCACCCTCCAGACTTCACCTTCTCCTTCTCCTTATTCTGCTTCTTCTGATTCACCCTCCAGACTTCACCTTCTCCTTCTCGTTATTCTGCTTCTTCTGATTCAACCTCCAGACTTCACCTTCTCCTTCTCCTTCTTCTGCTTCTTCTGATTCACCCTCCAGACTTCACCTTCTCCTTCTCCTTCTTCTGTTTCTTCTGATTCGCCCTCCAGACTTCACCTTCTCCTTCTCCTTCTTCTGCTTCTTCTGATTCACCCTCCTGACTTCACCTTCTCCTTCTCCTTCTTCTACTTCTTCTGATTCACCCTCCTGACTTCACCTTCTCCTTCTCCTTCTTCTACGTCTTCTGATTCACCCTCCAGACTTGACCTTCTCCTTCTCCTTCTTCTGCTTCTTCTGCTTCACCCTCCAGACTTAACCTTCTCCTTCTCCTTCTTCTGCTTCTTCTGCTTCGCCCTCCAGACTTCACCTTCTCCTTCTCCTTCTTCTGCTTCTTCTGCTTCACTCTCCTGACTTCACCTTCTCCTTCTCCTTCTTCTACTTCTTCTGATTCACCCTCCAGACTTCACCCTCTCCTTCTCCTTCTTCTGCTTCTTCTGCTTCACCCTCCAGACTTCACCTTCTCTTTCTCCTTCTTCTGCTTCTTCTGCTGCGCCTTCCAGACTTCACCTTCTCCTTCTCCTTCTTCTGCTTCTTCTGATTCACCCTCCAGACTTCACCTTCTCCTTCTCCTTCTTCTACTGCTTCTGATCCACCCTCCTGACTTCACCTTCTCCTTCTCCTTCTTCTGCTTCTTCTGCTTCACCCTCCAGACTTCACCTTCTCCTTCTCCTTCTTCTGCTTCTTCTGCTTCACCCACCAGACTTCACCTTCTCCTTCTCCTTCTTCTGCTTCTTCTGCTTCACCCTCCTGACTTCACCTTCTCCTTCTCCTTCTTCTACCTCTTCTGATTCACCCTCCAGACTTCACCTTCTCCTTCTCCTTCTTCTGCTTCTTCTGATTCACCCTCCAGACTTCACCTTCTCCTTCTCCTTATTCTGCTTCTTCTGATTCACCCTCCAGACTTCACCTTCTCCTTCTCGTTATTCTGCTTCTTCTGATTCAACCTCCAGACTTCACCTTCTCCTTCTCCTTCTTCTGCTTCTTCTGATTCACCCTCCTGACTTCACCTTCTCCTTCTCCTTCTTCTCCTTCTTCTGCTTCACCCTCCAGGCTTCACATTCTCCTTCTCCTTCTTCTACCTCTTCTGATTCACCCTCCAGACTTCACCTTCTCCTTCTCCTTCTTCTACTTCTTCTGATTCACCCTCCAGACTTCACCTTCTCCTTCTCCTTCTTCTACTTCTTCTGATTCACCCTCCAGACTTCATCATCTCCTTCTCCTTCTTCTGCATCTTCTGATTCACCCTCCAGACTTCACCTTCTCCTTCTCCTTCTTCTGCTTCTTCTGATTCACCCTCCAGACTTCACCTTCTCCTTCTCCTTCTTCTACTACTTCTGATTCACCCTCCAGACTTCACCTTCTCCTTCTCCTTCTTCTACTTCTTCTGATTCACCCTCCAGTCTTCACATTCTCCTTCTCCTTCTTCTGTTTCTTCTGCTTCAGCCTCCAGACTTCACCTTCTCCTTCTCTTTCTTCTGATTCTTCTGATTCACCCTCCAGACTTCACCTTCTCCTTCTCCTTCTTCTGATTCTTCTGATTCACCCTCCAGACTTCACCTTCTCCTTCTCCTTCTTCTGCTTCTTCTGATTCACCCTCCTGGCTTCACCTTCTCCTTCTCCTTCTTCTACTTCTTCTGATTCACCCTCCTGACTTCACCTTCTCCTTCTCCTTCTTCTCCTTCTTCTGCTTCACCCTCCAGACTTCACCTTCTCCTTCTCCTTCTTCTACCTCTTCTGATTCACCCTCCAGACTTCACCTTCTCCTTCTCCTTCTTCTGCTTCTTCTGATTCACCCTCCAGACTTCACCTTCTCCTTCTCCTTATTCTGCTTCTTCTGATACACCCTCCAGACTTCACCTTCTCGTTCTCGTTATTCTGCTTCTTCTGATTCAACCTCCAGACTTCACCTTCTCCTTCTCCTTCTTCTGCTTCTTCTGATTCACCCTCCTGTCTTCACCTTCTCCTTCTCCTTCTTCTACTTCTTCTGCTTCACCCTCCAGACTTCACCTTCTCCTTCTCCTTCTTCTACTTCTTCTGATTCCCCCTCCAGACTTCACCTTCTCCTTCTCCTTCTTCTGCTTCTTCTGATTCACCCTCCAGACTTCACCTTCTCCTTCTCCTTATTCTGCTTCTTCTGATTCACCCTCCAGACTTCACCTTTTCCTTCTCCTTCTTCTGCTTCTTCTGATTCACCCTCCAGACTTCATCATCTCCTTCTCCTTCTTCTGCTTCTTCTGCTTCACCCTCCTGACTTCACCTTCTCCTTCTCCTTCTTCTACTTCTTCTGATTCACCCTCCAGACTTCACCTACTCCTTCTCCTTCTTCTGCTTCTTCTGCTTCACCCTCCAGACTTAACCTTCTCCTTCTCCTTCTTCTGCTTCTTCTGCTTCGCCCTCCAGACTTCACCTTCTCCTTCTCCTTCTTCTGCTTCTTCTGCTTCACTCTCCTGACTTCACCTTCTCCTTCTTCTACTTCTTCTGATTCACCCTCCAGACTTCACCCTCTCCTTCTCCTTCTTCTGCTTCTTCTGCTTCACCCTCCAGACTTCACCTTCTCTTTCTCCTTCTTCTGCTTCTTCTGCTGCGCCTTCCAGACTTCACCTTCTCCTTCTCCTTCTTCTGCTTCTTCTGATTCACCCTCCAGACTTCACCTTCTACTTCTCCTTCTTCTACTTCTTCTGATCCACCCTCCTGACTTCACCTTCTCCTTCTCCTTCTTCTGCTTCTTCTGCTTCACCCTCCAGACTTCACCTTCTCCTTCTCCTTCTTCTGCTTCTTCTGCTTCACCCACCAGACTTCACCTTCTCCTTCTCCTTCTTCTGCTTCTTCTGCTTCACCCTCCTGACTTCACCTTCTCCTTCTCCTTCTTCTACCTCTTCTGATTCACCCTCCAGACTTCACCTTCTCCTTCTCCTTCTTCTGCTTCTTCTGATTCACCCTCCAGACTTCACCTTCTCCTTCTCCTTATTCTGCTTCTTCTGATTCACCCTCCAGACTTCACCTTCTCCTTCTCGTTATTCTGCTTCTTCTGATTCAACCTCCAGACTTCACCTTCTCCTTCTCCTTCATCTGCTTCTTCTGATTCACCCTCCTGACTTCACCTTCTCCTTCTCCTTCTTCTCCTTCTTCTGCTTCACCCTCCAGACTTCACCTTCTCCTTCTCCTTCTTCTACCTCTTCTGATTCACCCTCCAGACTTCACCTTCTCCTTCTCCTTCTTCTACTTCTTCTGATTCACCCTCCAGACTTCACCTTCTCCTTCTCCTTCTTCTACTTCTTCTGATTCACCCTCCAGACTTCATCATCTCCTTCTCCTTCTTCTGCATCTTCTGATTCACCCTCCAGACTTCACCTTCTCCTTCTCCTTCTTCTGCTTCTTCTGATTCACCCTCCAGACTTCACCTTCTCCTTCTCCTTCTTCTACTTCTTCTGATTCACCCTCCAGACTTCACCTTCTCCTTCTCCTTCTTCTACTTCTTCTGATTCACCCTCCAGTCTTCACATTCTCCTTCTCCTTCTTCTGTTTCTTCTGCTTCAGCCTCCAGACTTCACCTTCTCCTTCTCTTTCTTCTGATTCTTCTGATTCACCCTCCAGACTTTACCTTCTCCTTCTCCTTCTTCTACTTCTTCTGATCCACCCTCCTGACTTCACCTTCTCCTTCTCCTTCTTCTGCTTCTTCTGCTTCACCCTCCAGACTTCACCTTCTCCATCTCCTTCTTCTGCTTCTTCTGCTTCACCCACCAGACTTCACCTACTACTTCTCCTTCTTCTGCTTCTTCTGCTTCACCCTCCTGACTTCACCTTCTCCTTCTCCTTCTTCTACCTCTTCTGATTCACCCTCCAGACTTCACCTTCTCCTTCTCCTTCTTCTGCTTCTTCTGATTCACCCTCCAGACTTCACCTTCTCCTTCTCCTTATTCTGCTTCTTCTGATTCACCCTCCAGACTTCACCTTCTCCTTCTCGTTATTCTGCTTCTTCTGATTCAACCTCCAGACTTCACCTTCTCCTTCTCCTTCTTCTGCTTCTTCTGATTCACCCTCCTGACTTCACCTTCTCCTTCTCCTTCTTCTCCTTCTTCTGCTTCACCCTCCAGACTTCACCTTCTCCTTCTCCTTCTTCTACCTCTTCTGATTCACCCTCCAGACTTCACCTTCTCCTTCTCCTTCTTCTACTTCTTCTGATTCACCCTCCAGACTTCACCTTCTCCTTCTCCTTCTTCTACTTCTTCTGATTCACCCTCCAGACTTCATCATCTCCTTCTCCTTCTTCTGCATCTTCTGATTCACCCTCCAGACTTCACCTTCTCCTTCTCCTTCTTCTGCTTCTTCTGATTCACCCTCCAGACTTCACCTTCTCCTTCTCCTTCTTCTACTTCTTCTGATTCACCCTCCAGACTTCACCTTCTCCTTCTCCTTCTTCTACTTCTTCTGATTCACCCTCCAGTCTTCACATTCTCCTTCTCCTTCTTCTGTTTCTTCTGCTTCAGCCTCCAGACTTCACCTTCTCCTTCTCTTTCTTCTGATTCTTCTGATTCACCCTCCAGACTTCACCTTCTCCTTCTCCTTCTTCTGATTCTTCTGATTCACCCTCCAGACTTCACCTTCTCCTTCGCCTTCTTCTGCTTCTTCTGATTCACCCTCCTGGCTTCACCTTCTCCTTCTCCTTCTTCTACTTCTTCTGATTCACCCTCCTGACTTCACCTTCTCCTTCTCCTTCTTCTCCTTCTTCTGCTTCACCCTCCAGACTTCACCTTCTCCTTCTCCTTCTTCTACCTCTTCTGATTCACCCTCCAGACTTCACCTTCTCCTTCTCCTTCTTCTGCTTCTTCTGATTCACCCTCCAGACTTCACCTTCTCCTTCTCCTTATTCTGCTTCTTCTGATTCACCCTCCAGACTTCACCTTCTCCTTCTCGTTATTCTGCTTCTTCTGATTCAACCTCCAGACTTCACCTTCTCCTTCTCCTTCTTCTGCTTCTTCTGATTCGCCCTCCAGACTTCACCTTCTCCTTCTCCTTCTTCTGCTTCTTCTGATTCACCCTCCTGACTTCACCTTCTCCTTCTCCTTCTTCTACTTCTTCTGATTCACCCTCCTGACTTCACCTTCTCCTTCTCCTTCTTCTACGTCTTCTGATTCACCCTCCAGACTTGACCTTCTCCTTCTCCTTCTTCTGCTTCTTCTGCTTCACCCTCCAGACTTAACCTTCTCCTTCTCCTTCTTCTGCTTCTTCTGCTTCGCCCTCCAGACTTCACCTTCTCCTTCTCCTTCTTCTGCTTCATCTGCTTCACTCTCCTGACTTCACCTTCTCCTTCTCCTTCTTCTACTTCTTCTGATTCACCCTCCAGACTTCACCCTCTCCTTCTCCTTCTTCTGCTTCTTCTGCTTCACCTCCAGACTTCACCTTCTCTTTCTCCTTCTTCTGCTTCTTCTGCTGCGCCTTCCAGACTTCACCTTCTCCTTCTCCTTCTTCTGCTTCTTCTGATTCACCCTCCAGACTTCACCTTCTCCTTCTCCTTCTTCTACTGCTTCTGATCCACCCTCCTGACTTCACCTTCTCCTTCTCCTTCTTCTGCTTCTTCTGCTTCACCCTCCAGACTTCACCTTCTCCTTCTCCTTCTTCTGCTTCTTCTGCTTCACCCACCAGACTTCACCTTCTCCTTCTCCTTCTTCTGCTTCTTCTGCTTCACCCTCCTGACTTCACCTTCTCCTTCTCCTTCTTCTACCTCTTCTGATTCACCCTCCAGACTTCACCTTCTCCTTCTCCTTCTTCTGCTTCTTCTGATTCACCCTCCAGACTTCACCTTCTCCTTCTCCTTATTCTGCTTCTTCTTATTCACCCTCCAGACTTCACCTTCTCCTTCTCGTTATTCTGCTTCTTCTGATTCAACCTCCAGACTTCACCTTCTCCTTTTCCTTCTTCTGCTTCTTCTGATTCACCCTCCTGACTTCACCTTCTCCTTCTCCTTCTTCTCCTTCTTCTGCTTCACCCTCCAGGCTTCACATTCTCCTTCTCCTTCTTCTACCTCTTCTGATTCACCCTCCAGACTTCACCTTCTCCTTCTCCTTCTTCTACTTCTTCTGATCCACCCTCCAGACTTCACCTTCTCCTTCTCCTTCTTCTACTTCTTCTGATTCACCCTCCAGACTTCATCATCTCCTTCTCCTTCTTCTGCATCTTCTGATTCACCCTCCAGACTTCACCTTCTCCTTCTCCTTCTTCTGCTTCTTCTGATTCACCCTCCAGACTTCACCTTCTCCTTCTCCTTCTTCTACTACTTCTGATTCACCCTCCAGACTTCACCTTCTCCTTCTCCTTCTTCTACTTCTTCTGATTCACCCTCCAGTCTTCACATTCTCCTTCTCCTTCTTCTGTTTCTTCTGCTTCAGCCTCCAGACTTCACCTTCTCCTTCTCTTTCTTCTGATTCTTCTGATTCACCCTCCAGACTTCACCTTCTCCTTCTCCTTCTTCTGATTCTTCTGATTCACCCTCCAGACTTCACCTTCTCCTTCTCCTTCTTCTGCTTCTTCTGATTCACCCTCCTGGCTTCACCTTCTCCTTCTCCTTCTTCTACTTCTTCTGATTCACCCTCCTGACTTCACCTTCTCCTTCTCCTTCTTCTCCTTCTTCTGCTTCACCCTCCAGACTTCACCTTCTCCTTCTCCTTCTTCTACCTCTTCTGATTCACCCTCCAGACTTCACCTTCTCCTTCTCCTTCTTCTGCTTCTTCTGATTCACCCTCCAGACTTCACCTTCTCCTTCTCCTTATTCTACTTCTTCTGATACACCCTCCAGACTTCACCTTCTCGTTCTCGTTATTCTGCTTCTTCTGATTCAACCTCCAGACTTCACCTTCTCCTTCTCCTTCTTCTGCTTCTTCTGATTCACCCTCCTGACTTCACCTTCTCCTTCTCCTTCTTCTACTTCTTCTGCTTCACCCTCCAGACTTCACCTTCTCCTTCTCCTTCTTCTACTTCTTCTGATTCACCCTCCAGACTTCACCTTCTCCTTCTCCTTCTTCTGCTTCTTCTGATTCACCCTCCAGACTTCACCTTCTCCTTCTCCTTATTCTGCTTCTTCTGATTCACCCTCCAGACTTCACCTTTTCCTTCTCCTTCTTCTGCTTCTTCTGATTCACCCTCCAGACTTCACCTCCTCCTTCTCCTTCTTCTGCTTCTTCTGATTCACCCTCCAGACTTCACCTTCTCCTTCTCCTTCTTCTACTTCTTCTGATTCACCCTCCAGACTTCACCTTCTCCTTCTCTTTCTTCTGCTTCTTCTGATTCACCCTCCAGTCTTCACCTTCTCCTTCTCCTTCTTCTGCTTCTTCTGCTTCACCCTCCAGACTTCACCTTCTCCTTCTCCTTCTTCTGCTTCTTCTGCTTCACCCTCCTGACTTCACCTTCTCCTTCTCCTTCTTCTACTTCTTCTGATTCACCCTCCTGACTTCACCTTCTCCTTCTCCTTCTTCTACTTCTTCTGCTTCACCCTCCAGACTTCACCTTCTCCTTCTCCTTCTTCTACTTCTTCTGATTCACCCTCCAGACTTCACCTTCTCCTTCTCCTTCTTCTACTTCTTCTGATTCACCCTCCAGACTTCACCTTCTCCTTCTCCTTCTTCTACTTCTTCTGATTCATCCTCCAGACTTCACCTTCTCCTTCTCCTTCTTCTGCTTCTTCTGATTCACCCTCCAGACTTCACCTTCTCCTTCTCCTTATTCTGCTTCTTCTGATTCACCCTCCAGACTTCACCTTCTCCTTCTCCTTCTTCTGCTTCTTCTGATTCACCCTCCAGACTTCACCTTCTCCTTCTCCTTCTTCTGCTTCTTCTGATTCACCCTCCAGACTTCACCTTCTCCTTCTCCTTCTTCTACTTCTTCTGATTCACCCTCCAGACTTCATCTTCTCTTCTCCTTCTTCTGCTTCTTCTGATTCACCCTCCAGACTTCACCTTCTCCTTCTCCTTCGTCTACTTCTTCTGATTCACCCTCCAGACTACACCTTCTCCTTCTCCTTCTTCTACTTCTTCTGATTCACCCTCCAGACTTCACCTTCTCCTTCTCCTTCTTCTGTTTCTTCTGATTCACTCTTCAGACTTCACCTTCTCCTTCTCCTTCTTCTACTTCTTCTGATTCACCCTCCAGACTTCACCTTCTCCTTCTCCTTCTTCTACTTCTTCTGATTCACCCTCCAGACTTCATCTTCTCCTTCTCCTTCTTCTGCATCTTCTGATTCACCCTCCAGACTTCACCTTCTCCTTCTCCTTCTTTTGCTTCTTCTGATTCACCCTCCAGACTTCACCTTCTCCTTCTCCTTCTTCTACTTCTTCTGATTCACCCTCCAGACTTCACCTTCTCCTTCTCCTTCTTCTACTTCTTCTGATTCACCCTCCAGTCTTCACATTCTCCTTCTCCTTCTTCTGTTTCTTCTGCTTCAGCCTCCAGACTTCACCTTCTCCTTCTCTTTCTTCTGATTCTTCTGATTCACCCTCCAGACTTCACCTTCTCCTTCTCCTTCTTCTGATTCTTCTGATTCACCCTCCAGACTTCACCTTCTCCTTCTCCTTCTTCTGCTTCTTCTGATTCACCCTCCTGGCTTCACCTTCTCCTTCTCCTTCTTCTACTTCTTCTGATTCACCCTCCTGACTTCACCTTCTCC
Organism: Somniosus microcephalus; assembly: GCF_052327205.1. Lineage (NCBI taxonomy): Eukaryota > Metazoa > Chordata > Chondrichthyes > Squaliformes > Somniosidae > Somniosus > Somniosus microcephalus. The sequence continues at coordinate 60,922 of NW_028225920.1, forward strand.
TTCTCCTTCTTCTCCTTCTTCTGCTTCACCCTCCAGACTTCACCTTCTCCTTCTCCTTCTTCTACCTCTTCTGATTCACCCTCCAGACTTCACCTTCTCCTTCTCCTTCTTCTGCTTCTTCTGATTCACCCTCCAGACTTCACCTTCTCCTTCTCCTTATTCTGCTTCTTCTGATTCACCCTCCAGACTTCACCTTCTCCTTCTCGTTATTCTGCTTCTTCTGATTCAACCTTCTGACTTCACCTTCTCCTTCTCCTTCTTCTGCTTCTTCTGATTCACCCTCCAGACTTCACCTTCTCCTTCTCCTTCTTCTGTTTCTTCTGATTCGCCCTCCAGACTTCACCTTCTCCTTCTCCTTCTTCTGCTTCTTCTGATTCACCCTCCTGACTTCACCTTCTCCTTCTCCTTCTACTTCTTCTGATTCACCCTCCTGACTTCACCTTCTCCTTCTCCTTCTTCTCCTTCTTCTGATTCACCCTCCAGACTTCACCTTCTCCTTCTCCTTCTTCTGCTTCTTCTGATTCACCCTCCAGACTTCACCTTCTCATTCTCCTTCTTCTGCTTCTTCTGCTGCGCCCTCCAGACTTCACCTTCTCCTTCTCCTTCTTCTGCTTCGTCTGCTTCACACTCCAGACTTCTCCTTCTCCTTCTCCTTCTTCTGCTTCTTCTGCTGCGCCCTCCAGGCTTCACCTTCTCCTTCTCCTTCTTCTGCTTCTTCTGCTTCACCGTCCTGACTTCACCTTCTCCTTCTCCTTCTTCTACTTCTTCTGCTACACCCCCCTGACTTCACCTGCTCCTTCTCCTTCTTCTGCTTCTTCTGATTCACCCTCCTAAATTCACCTTCTCCTTCTCCTTCTTCTGCTTCTTCTGATTCACCCTCCTGACTTCACCTTCTCCTTCTCCTTCTTCTGCTTCTTCTGATTCACCCTCCAGACTTCACCTTCTCCTTCTCCTTCTTCTGCTTCTTCTGATTCACCCTCCAGACTTCACCTTCTCCTTCTCCTTCTTCTGCTTCTTCTGCTTCACCCTCCAGACTTCACCTTCTCCTTCTCCTTCTTCTGCTTCTTCTGCTTCACCCTCCTGACTTCACCTTCTCCTTCTCCTTCTTCTACTTCTTCTGATTCACCCTCCAGACTTCACCTACTCCTTCTCCTTCTTCTGCTTCTCTTGCTTCACCCTCCAGACTTCACCTTCTCCTTCTCCTTCTTCTACCTCTTCTGATTCACCCTCCAGACTTCACCTTCTCTTTCTCCTTCTTCTGCTTCTTCTGATTCACCCTCCAGACTTCACCTTCTCCTTCTCCTTATTCTGCTTCTTCTGATTCACCCTCCAGACTTCACCTTCTCCTTCTCGTTATTCTTCTGCTTCTTCTGATTCAACCTCCAGACTTCACCTTCTCCTTCTCCTTCTTCTGCTTCTTCTGATTCACCCTCCAGACTTCACCTTCTCCTTCTCCTTCTTCTGTTTCTTCTGATTCGCCCTCCAGACTTCACCTTCTCCTTCTCCTTCTTCTGCTTCTTCTGATTCACCCTCCTGACTTCACCTTCTCCTTCTCCTTCTTCTACTTCTTCTGATTCACCCTCCTGACTTCACCTTCTCCTTCTCCTTCTTCTCCTTCTTCTGATTCACCCTCCAGACTTCACCTTCTCCTTCTCCTTCTTCTGCTTCTTCTGATTCACCCTCCAGACTTCACCTTCTCATTCTCCTTCTTCTGCTTCTTCTGCTGCGCCCTCCAGACTTCACCTTCTCCTTCTCCTTCTTCTGCTTCGTCTGCTTCACACTCCAGACTTCACCTTCTCCTTCTCCTTCTTCTGCTTCTTCTGCTGCGCCCTCCAGGCTTCACCTTCTCCTTCTCCTTCTTCTGCTTCTTCTGCTTCACCGTCCTGACTTCACCTTCTCCTTCTCCTTCTTCTACTTCTTCTGCTACACCTCCCTGACTTCACCTGCTCCTTCTCCTTCTTCTGCTTCTTCTGATTCACCCTCCAAATTCACCTTCTCCTTCTCCTTCTTCTGCTTCTTCTGATTCACCCTCCTGACTTCACCTTCTCCTTCTCCTTCTTCTGCTTCTTCTGATTCACCCTCCAGACTTCACCTTCTCCTTCTCCTTCTTCTGCTTCTTCTGATTCACCCTCCAGACTTCACCTTCTCCTTCTCCTTCTTCTGCTTCTTCTGCTTCACCCTCCAGACTTCACCTTCTCCTTCTCCTTCTTCTGCTTCTTCTGCTTCACCCTCCTGACTTCACCTTCTCCTTCTCCTTCTTCTACTTCTTCTGATTCACCCTCCAGACTTCACCTACTCCTTCTCCTTCTTCTGCTTCTTCTGCTTCACCCTCCAGACTTCACCTTCTCCTTCTCCTTCTTCTGCTTCTTCTGCTTCGCCCTCCAGACTTCACCTTCTCCTTCTCCTTCTTCTGCTTCTTCTGCTTCACTCTCCTGACTTCACCTTCTCCTTCTCCTTCTTCTACTTCTTCTGATTCACCCTCCAGACTTCACCCTCTCCTTCTCCTTCTTCTGCTTCTTCTGCTTCACCCTCCAGACTTCAACTTCTCTTTCTCCTTCTTCTGCTTCTTCTGCTGCGCCCTCCAGACTTCACCTTCTCCTTCTCCTTCTTCTGCTTCTTCTGATTCACCCTCCAGACTTCACCTTCTCCTTCTCCTTCTTCTACTTCTTCTGATCCACCCTCCTGACTTCACCTTCTCCTTCTCCTTCTTCTGCTTCTTCTGCTTCACCCTCCAGACTTCACCTTCTCCTTCTCCTTCTTCTGCTTCTTCTGCTTCACCCACCAGACTTCACCTTCTCCTTCTCCTTCTTCTGCTTCTTCTGCTTCACCCTCCTGACTTCACCTTCTCCTTCTCCTTCTTCCACCTCTTCTGATTCACCCTCCAGACTTCACCTTCTCCTTCTCCTTCTTCTGCTTCTTCTGATTCACCCTTCAGACTTCACCTTCTCCTTCTCCTTATTCTGCTTCTTCTGATTCACCCTCCAGACTTCACCTTCTCCTTCTCGTTATTCTGCTTCTTCTGATTCAACCTCCAGACTTCACCTTCTCCTTCTCCTTCTTCTGCTTCTTCTGATTCACCCTCCAGACTGCACCTTCTCCTTCTCCTTCTTCTACTTCTTCTGATCCACCCTCCTGACTTCACCTTCTCCTTCTCCTTCTTCTGCTTCTTCTGATTCACCCTCCTGGCTTCACCTTCTCCTTCTCCTTCTTCTACTTCTTCTGATTCACCCTCCTGACTTCACCTTCTCCTTCTCCTTCTTCTCCTTCTTCTGCTTCACCCTCCAGACTTCACCTTCTCCTGCTCCTTCTTCTACCTCTTCTGATTCACCCTCCAGACTTCACCTTCTCCTTCTCCTTCTTCTGCTTCTTCTGATTCACCCTCCAGACATCACCTTCTCCTTCTCCTTATTCTGCTTCTTCTGATTCACCCTCCAGACTTCACCTTCTCCTTCTCGTTATTCTGCTTCTTCTGATTCAACCTCCAGACTTCACCTTCTCCTTCTCCTTCTTCTGCTTCTTCTGATTCACCCTCCAGACTTCACCTTCTCCTTCTCCTTCTTCTGTTTCTTCTGATTCGCCCTCCAGACTTCACCTTCTCCTTCTCCTTCTTCTGCTTCTTCTGATTCACCCTCCTGACTTCACCTTCTCCTTCTCCTTCTTCTACTTCTTCTGATTCACCCTCCTGACTTCACCTTCTCCTTCTCCTTCTTCTTCTTCTTCTGATTCACCCTCCAGACTTCACCTTCTCATTCTCCTTCTTCTGCTTCTTCTGCTGCGCCCTCCAGGCTTCACCTTCTCCTTCTCCTTCTTCTGCTTCTTCTGCTTCACACTCCAGACTTCACCTTCTCCTTCTCCTTCTTCTGCTTCTTCTGCTGCGCCCTCCAGGCTTCACCTTCTCCTTCTCCTTCTTCTGCTTCTTCTGCTTCACCGTCCTGACTTCACCTTCTCCTTCTCCTTCTTCTACTTCTTCTGCTACACCCCCCTGACTTCACCTGCTCCTTCTCCTTCTTCTGCTTCTTCGATTCACCCTCCTAAATTCACCTTCTCCTTCTCCTTCTTCTGCTTCTTCTGATTCACCCTCCTGACTTCACCTTCTCCTTCTCCTTCTTCTGCTTCTTCTGATTCACCCTCCAGACTTCACCTTCTCCTTCTCCTTCTTCTGCTTCTTCTGATTCACCCTCCAGACTTCACCTTCTCCTTCTCCTTCTTCTGCTTCTTCTGCTTCACCCTCCAGACTTCACCTTCTCCTTCACCTTCTTCTGCTTCTTCTGCTTCACCCTCCTGACTTCACCTTCTCCTTCTACTTCTTCTACTTCTTCTGATTCACCCTCCAGACTTCACCTACTCCTTCTCCTTCTTCTGCTTCTTCTGCTTCACCCTCCAGACTTAACCTTCTCCTTCTCCATCTTCTGCTTCTTCTGCTTCGCCCTCCAGACTTCACCTTCTCCTTCTCCTTCTTCTGCTTCTTCTGCTTCACTCTCCTGACTTCACCTTCTCCTTCTCCTTCTTCTACTTCTTCTGATTCACCCTCCAGACTTCACCCTCTCCTTCTCCTTCTTCTGCTTCTTCTGCTTCACCCTCCAGACTTCACCTTCTCTTTCTCCTTCTTCTGCTTCTTCTGCTGCGCCTTCCAGACTTCACCTTCTCCTTCTCCTTCTTCTGCTTCTTCTGATTCACCCTCCAGACTTCACCTTCTCCTTCTCCTTCTTCTACTTCTTCTGATCCACCCTCCTGACTTCACCTTCTCCTTCTCCTTCTTCTGCTTCTTCTGCTTCACCCTCCAGACTTCACCTTCTCCTTCTCCTTCTTCTGCTTCTTCTGCTTCACCCACCAGACTTCACCTTCTGCTTCTCCTTCTTCTGCTTCTTCTGCTTCACCCTCCTGACTTCACCTTCTCCTTCTCCTTCTTCTACCTCTTCTGATTCACCCTCCAGACTTCACCTTCTCCTTCTCCTTCTTCTGCTTCTTCTGATTCACCCTCCAGACTTCACCTTCTCCTTCTCCTTATTCTGCTTCTTCTGATTCACCCTCCAGACTTCACCTTCTCCTTCTCGTTATTCTGCTTCTTCTGATTCAACCTCCAGACTTCACCTTCTCCTTCTCCTTCTTCTGCTTCTTCTGATTCACCCTCCTGACTTCACCTTCTCCTTCTCCTTCTTCTCCTTCTTCTGCTTCACCCTCCAGACTTCACCTTCTCCTTCTCCTTCTTCTACCTCTTCTGATTCACCCTCCAGACTTCACCTTCTCCTTCTCCTTCTTCTACTTCTTCTGATTCACCCTCCAGACTTCACCTTCTCCTTCTCCTTCTTCTACTTCTTCTGATGCACCCTCCAGACTTCATCATCTCCTTCTCCTTCTTCTGCATCTTCTGATTCACCCTCCAGACTTCACCTTCTCCTTCTCCTTCTTCTGCTTCTTCTGATTCACCCTCCAGACTTCACCTTCTCCTTCTCCTTCTTCTACTTCTTCTGATTCACCCTCCAGACTTCACCTTCTCCTTCTCCTTCTTCTACTTCTTCTGATTCACCCTCCAGTCTTCACATTCTCCTTCTCCTTCTTCTGTTTCTTCTGCTTCAGCCTCCAGACTTCACCTTCTCCTTCTCTTTCTTCTGATTCTTCTGATTCACCCTCCAGACTTCACCTTCTCCTTCTCCTTCTTCTGATTCTTCTGATTCACCCTCCAGACTTCACCTTCTCCTTCTCCTTCTTCTGCTTCTTCTGATTCACCCTCCTGGCTTCACCTTCTCCTTCTCCTTCTTCTCCTTCTTCTGCTTCACCCTCCAGACTTCACCTTCTCCTGCTCCTTCTTCTACCTCTTCTGATTCACCCTCCAGACTTCACCTTCTCCTTCTCCTTCTTCTGCTTCTTCTGATTCACCCTCCAGACATCACCTTCTCCTTCTCCTTATTCTGCTTCTTCTGATTCACCCTCCAGACTTCACCTTCTCCTTCTCGTTATTCTGCTTCTTCTGATTCAACCTCCAGACTTCACCTTCTCCTTCTCCTTCTTCTGCTTCTTCTGATTCACCCTCCAGACTTCACCTTCTCCTTCTCCTTCTTCTGTTTCTTCTGATTCGCCCTCCAGACTTCACCTTCTCCTTCTCCTTCTTCTGCTTCTTCTGATTCACCCTCCTGACTTCACCTTCTCCTTCTCCTTCTTCTACTTCTTCTGATTCACCCTCCTGACTTCACCTTCTCCTTCTCCTTCTTCTTCTTCTTCTGATTCACCCTCCAGACTTCACCTTCTCATTCTCCTTCTTCTGCTTCTTCTGCTGCGCCCTCCAGGCTTCACCTTCTCCTTCTCCTTCTTCTGCTTCTTCTGCTTCACACTCCAGACTTCACCTTCTCCTTCTCCTTCTTCTGCTTCTTCTGCTGCGCCCTCCAGGCTTCACCTTCTCCTTCTCCTTCTTCTGCTTCTTCTGCTTCACCGTCCTGACTTCACCTTCTCCTTCTCCTTCTTCTACTTCTTCTGCTACACCCCCCTGACTTCACCTGCTCCTTCTCCTTCTTCTGCTTCTTCGATTCACCCTCCTAAATTCACCTTCTCCTTCTCCTTCTTCTGCTTCTTCTGATTCACCCTCCTGACTTCACCTTCTCCTTCTCCTTCTTCTGCTTCTTCTGATTCACCCTCCAGACTTCACCTTCTCCTTCTCCTTCTTCTGCTTCTTCTGATTCACCCTCCAGACTTCACCTTCTCCTTCTCCTTCTTCTGCTTCTTCTGCTTCACCCTCCAGACTTCACCTTCTCCTTCTCCTTCTTCTGCTTCTTCTGCTTCACCCTCCTGACTTCACCTTCTCCTTCTACTTCTTCTACTTCTTCTGATTCACCCTCCAGACTTCACCTACTCCTTCTCCTTCTTCTGCTTCTTCTGCTTCACCCTCCAGACTTAACCTTCTCCTTCTCCATCTTCTGCTTCTTCTGCTTCGCCTTCCAGACTTCACCTTCTCCTTCTCCTTCTTCTGCTTCTTCTGCTTCACTCTCCTGACTTCACCTTCTCCTTCTCCTTCTTCTACTTCTTCTGATTCACCCTCCAGACTTCACCCTCTCCTTCTCCTTCTTCTGCTTCTTCTGCTTCACCCTCCAGACTTCACCTTCTCTTTCTCCTTCTTCTGCTTCTTCTGCTGCGCCTTCCAGACTTCACCTTCTCCTTCTCCTTCTTCTGCTTCTTCTGATTCACCCTCCAGACTTCACCTTCTCCTTCTCCTTCTTCTACTTCTTCTGATCCACCCTCCTGACTTCACCTTCTCCTTCTCCTTCTTCTGCTTCTTCTGCTTCACCCTCCAGACTTCACCTTCTCCTTCTCCTTCTTCTGCTTCTTCTGCTTCACCCACCAGACTTCACCTTCTGCTTCTCCTTCTTCTGCTTCTTCTGCTTCACCCTCCTGACTTCACCTTCTCCTTCTCCTTCTTCTACCTCTTCTGATTCACCCTCCAGACTTCACCTTCTCCTTCTCCTTCTTCTGCTTCTTCTGATTCACCCTCCAGACTTCACCTTCTCCTTCTCCTTATTCTGCTTCTTCTGATTCACCCTCCAGACTTCACCTTCTCCTTCTCGTTATTCTGCTTCTTCTGATTCAACCTCCAGACTTCACCTTCTCCTTCTCCTTCTTCTGCTTCTTCTGATTCACCCTCCTGACTTCACCTTCTCCTTCTCCTTCTTCTCCTTCTTCTGCTTCACCCTCCAGACTTCACCTTCTCCTTCTCCTTCTTCTACCTCTTCTGATTCACCCTCCAGACTTCACCTTCTCCTTCTCCTTCTTCTACTTCTTCTGATTCACCCTCCAGACTTCACCTTCTCCTTCTCCTTCTTCTACTTCTTCTGATGCACCCTCCAGACTTCATCATCTCCTTCTCCTTCTTCTGCATCTTCTGATTCACCCTCCAGACTTCACCTTCTCCTTCTCCTTCTTCTGCTTCTTCTGATTCACCCTCCAGACTTCACCTTCTCCTTCTCCTTCTTCTACTTCTTCTGATTCACCCTCCAGACTTCACCTTCTCCTTCTCCTTCTTCTACTTCTTCTGATTCACCCTCCAGTCTTCACATTCTCCTTCTCCTTCTTCTGTTTCTTCTGCTTCAGCCTCCAGACTTCACCTTCTCCTTCTCTTTCTTCTGATTCTTCTGATTCACCCTCCAGACTTCACCTTCTCCTTCTCCTTCTTCTGATTCTTCTGATTCACCCTCCAGACTTCACCTTCTCCTTCTCCTTCTTCTGCTTCTTCTGATTCACCCTCCTGGCTTCACCTTCTCCTTCTCCTTCTTCTACTTCTTCTGATTCACCCTCCTGACTTCACCTTCTCCTTCTCCTTCTTCTCCTTCTTCTGCTTCACCCTCCAGACTTCACCTTCTCCTTCTCCTTCTTCTACCTCTTCTGATTCACCCTCCAGACTTCACCTTCTCCTTCTCCTTCTTCTGCTTCTTCTGATTCACCCTCCAGACTTCACCTTCTCCTTCTCCTTATTCTGCTTCTTCTGATTCACCCTCCAGACTTCACCTTCTCCTTCTCGTTATTCTGCTTCTTCTGATTCAACCTCCAGACTTCACCTTCTCCTTCTCCTTCTTCTGCTTCTTCTGATTCACCCTCCAGACTTCACCTTCTCCTTCTCCTTCTTCTGTTTCTTCTGATTCGCCCTCCAGACTTCACCTTCTCCTTCTCCTTCTTCTGCTTCTTCTGATTCACCCTCCTGACTTCACCTTCTCCTTCTCCTTCTTCTACTTCTTCTGATTCACCCTCCTGACTTCACCTTCTCCTTCTCCTTCTTCTACTTCTTCTGATTCACCCTCCAGACTTCACCTTCTCCTTCTCCTTCTTCTGCTTCTTCTGCTTCACCCTCCAGACTTAACCTTCTCCTTCTCCTTCTTCTGCTTCTTCTGCTTCGCCCTCCAGACTTCACCTTCTCCTTCTCCTTCTTCTGCTTCTTCTGCTTCACTCTCCTGACTTCACCTTCTCCTTCTCCTTCTTCTACTTCTTCTGATTCACCCTCCAGACTTCACCCTCTCCTTCTCCTTCTTCTGCTTCTTCTGCTTCACCCTCCAGACTTCACCTTCTCTTTCTCCTTCTTCTGCTTCTTCTGCTGCGCCTTCCAAACTTCACCTTCTCCTTCTCCTTCTTCTGCTTCTTCTGATTCACCCTCCAGACTTCACCTTCTCCTTCTCCTTCTTCTACTTCTTCTGATCCACCCTCCTGACTTCACCTTCTCCTTCTCCTTCTTCTGCTTCTTCTGCTTCACCCTCCAGACTTCACCTTCTCCTTCTCCTTCTTCTGCTTCTTCTGCTTCACCCACCAGACTTCACCTTCTCCTTCTCCTTCTTCTGCTTCTTCTGCTTCACCCTCCTGACTTCACCTTCTCCTTCTCCTTCTTCTACATCTTCTGATTCACCCTCCAGACTTCACCTTCTCCTTCTCCTTCTTCTGCTTCTTCTGATTCACCCTCCAGACTTCACCTTCTCCTTCTCCTTATTCTGCTTCTTCTGATTCACCCTCCAGACTTCACCTTCTCCTTCTCGTTATTCTGCTTCTTCTGATTCAACCTCCAGACTTCACCTTCTCCTTCTCCTTCTTCTGCTTCTTCTGATTCACCCTCCTGACTTCACCTTCTCCTTCTCCTTCTTCTCCTTCTTCTGCTTCACCCTCCAGACTTCACCTTCTCCTTCTCCTTCTTCTACCTCTTCTGATTCACCCTCCAGACTTCACCTTCTCCTTCTCCTTCTTCTACTTCTTCTGATTCACCCTCCAGACTTCACCTTCTCCTTCTCCTTCTTCTACTTCTTCTGATTCACCCTCCAGACTTCATCATCTCCTTCTCCTTCTTCTGCATCTTCTGATTCACCCTCCAGACTTCACCTTCTCCTTCTCCTTCTTCTGCTTCTTCTGATCACCCTCCAGACTTCACCTTCTCCTTCTCCTTCTTCTACTTCTTCTGATTCACCCTCCAGACTTCACCTTCTCCTTCTCCTTCTTCTACTTCTTCTGATTCACCCTCCAGTCTTCACATTCTCCTTCTCCTTCTTCTGTTTCTTCTGCTTCAGCCTCCAGACTTCACCTTCTCCTTCTCTTTCTTCTGATTCTTCTGATTCACCCTCCAGACTTCACCTTCTCCTTCTCCTTCTTCTGATTCTTCTGATTCACCCTCCAGACTTCACCTTCTCCTTCTCCTTCTTCTGCTTCTTCTGATTCACCCTCCTGGCTTCACCTTCTCCTTCTCCTTCTTCTACTTCTTCCGATTCACCCTCCTGACTTCACCTTCTCCTTCTCCTTCTTCTCCTTCTTCTGCTTCACCCTCCAGACTTCACCTTCTCCTTCTCCTTCTTCTACCTCTTCTGATTCACCCTCCAGACTTCACCTTCTCCTTCTCCTTCTTCTGCTTCTTCTGATTCACCCTCCAGACTTCACCTTCTCCTTCTCCTTATTCTGCTTCTTCTGATTCACCCTCCAGACTTCACCTTCTCCTTCTCGTTATTCTGCTTCTTCTGATTCAACCTCCAGACTTCACCTTCTCCTTCTCCTTCTTCTGCTTCTTCTGATTCACCCTCCTGACTTCACCTTCTCCTTCTCCTTCTTCTACTTCTTCTGCTTCACCCTCCAGACTTCACCTTCTCCTTCTCCTTCTTCTACTTCTTCTGATTCACCTTCCAGACTTCACCTTCTCCTTCTCCTTCTTCTGCTTCTTCTGATTCACCCTCCAGACTTCACCTTCTCCTTCTCCTTATTCTGCTTCTTCTGATTCACCCTCCAGACTTCACCTTCTCCTTCTCCTTCTGCTGCTTCTTCTGATTCACCCTCCAGACTTCACCTTTTCCTTCTCCTTCTTCTGCTTCTTCTGATTCACCCTCCAGACTTCACCTTCTCCTTCTCCTTCTTCTGCTTCTTCTGATTCACCCTCCAGACTTCACCTTCTCCTTCTTCTACTTCTTCTGATTCACCCTCCAGACTTCACCTTCTCCTTCTCTTTCTTCTGCTTCTTCTGATTCACCCTCCAGACTTCACCTTCTCCTTCTCCTTCTTCTGCTTCTTCTGCTTCACCCTCCAGACTTCACCTTCTCCTTCTCCTTCTTCTGCTTATTCTGCTTCACCCTCCTGACTTCACCTTCTCCTTCTCCTTCTTCTACTTCTTCTGATTCACCCTCCTGACTTCACCTTCTCCTTCTCCTTCTTCTACTTCTTCTGCTTCACCCTCCAGACTTCACCTTCTCCTTCTCCTTCTTCTACTTCTTCTGATTCACCCTCCAGACTTCACCTTCTCCTTCTCCTTCTTCTACTTCTTCTGATTCACCCTCCAGACTTCACCTTCTCCTTCTCCTTCTTCTACTTCTTCTGATTCATCCTCCAGACTTCACCTTCTCCTTCTCCTTCTTCTGCTTCTTCTGATTCACCCTCCAGACTTCACCTTCTCCTTCTCCTTATTCTGCTTCTTCTGATTCACCCTCCAGACATCACCTTCTCCTACTCCTTCTTCTGCTTCTTCTGATTCACCCTCCAGACTTCACCTTCTCCTTCTCCTTCTTCTGCTTCTTCTGATTCACCCTCCAGACTTCACCTTCTCCTTCTCCTTCTTCTACTTCTTCTGATTCACCCTCCAGACTTCATCTTCTCTTCTCCTTCTTCTGCTTCTTCTGATTCACCCTCCAGACTTCACCTTCTCCTTCTCCTTCGTCTACTTCTTCTGATTCACCCTCCAGACTACACCTTCTCCTTCTCCTTCTTCTACTTCTTCTGATTCACCCTCCAGACTTCACCTTCTCCTTCTCCTTCTTCTGTTTCTTCTGATTCACCCTTCAGACTTCACCTTCTCCTTCTCCTTCTTCTACTTCTTCTGATTCACCCTCCAGACTTCACCTTCTCCTTCTCCTTCTTCTACTTCTTCTGATTCACCCTCCAGACTTCATCTTCTCCTTCTCCTTCTTCTGCATCTTCTGATTCACCCTCCAGACTTCACCTTCTCCTTCTCCTTCTTCTGCTTCTTCTGATTCACCCTCCAGACTGCACCTTCTCCTTCTCCTTCTTCTACTTCTTCTGATTCACCCTCCAGACTTCACCTTCTCCTTCTCCTTCTTCTACTTCTTCTGATTCACCCTCCAGTCTTCACATTCTCCTTCTCCTTCTTCTGTTTCTTCTGCTTCAGCCTCCAGACTTCACCTTCTCCTTCTCTTTCTTCTGATTCTTCTGATTCACCCTCCAGACTTCACCTTCTACTTCTCCTTCTTCTGATTCTTCTGATTCACCCTCCAGACTTCACCTTCTCCTTCTCCTTCTTCTGCTTCTTCTGATTCACCCTCCTGGCTTCACCTTCTCCTTCTCCTTCTTCTACTTCTTCTGATTCACCCTCCTGACTTCACCTTCTCCTTCTCCTTCTTCTCCTTCTTCTGCTTCACCCTCCAGACTTCACCTTCTCCTTCTCCTTCTTCTACCTCTTCTGATTCACCCTCCAGACTTCACCTTCTCCTTCTCCTTCTTCTGCTTCTTCTGATTCACCATCCAGACTTCACCTTCTCCTTCTCCTTATTCTGCTTCTTCTGATTCACCCTCCAGACTTCACCTTCTCCTTCTCGTTATTCTGCTTCTTCTGATTCAACCTCCAGACTTCACCTTCTCCTTCTCCTTCTTCTGCTTCTTCTGATTCACCCTCCAGACTTCACCTTCTCCTTCTCCTTCTTCTGTTTCTTCTGATTCGCCCTCCAGACTTCACCTTCTCCTTCTCCTTCTTCTGCTTCTTCTGATTCACCCTCCTGACTTCACCTTCTCCTTCTCCTTCTTCTACTTCTTCTGATTCACCCTCCTGACTTCACCTTCTCCTTCTCCTTCTTCTGCTTCTTCTGATTCACCCTCCAGACTTCACCTTCTCATTCTCCTTCTTCTGCTTCTTCTGCTGCGCCCTCCAGACTTCATCTTCTCCTTCTCCTTCTTCTGCTTCTTCTGCTTCACACTCCAGACTTCACCTTCTCCTTCTCCTTCTTCTGCTTCTTCTGCTGCGCCCTCCAGGCTTCACCTTCTCCTTCTCCTTCTTCTGCTTCTTCTGCTTCACCGTCCTGACTTCACCTTCTCCTTCTCCTTCTTCTACTTCTTCTGCTACACCCCCCTGACTTCACCTGCTCCTTCTCCTTCTTCTGCTTCTTCTGATTCACCCTCCTAAATTCACCTTCTCCTTCATCCTTCTTCTCTTTCTTCTGATTCACCCTCCTGACTTCACCTTCTCCTTCTCCTTCTTCTGCTTCTTCTGATTCACCCTCCAGACTTCACCTTCTCCTTCTCCTTCTTCTGCTTCTTCTGATTCACCCTCCAGACTTCACCTTCTCCTTCTCCTTCTTCTGCTTCTTCTGCTTCACCCTCCAGACTTCACCTTCTCCTTCTCCTTCTTCTGCTTCTTCTGCTTCACCCTCCTGACTTCACCTTCTCCTTCTCCTTCTTCTACTTCTTCTGATTCACCCTCCAGACTTCACCTACTCCTTCTCCTTCTTCTGCTTCTTCTGCTTCACCCTCCAGACTTCACCTTCTCCTTCTCCTTCTTCTGCTTCTTCTGCTTCGCCCTCCAGACTTCACCTTCTCCTTCTCCTTCTTCTGCTTCTTCTGCTTCACTCTCCTGACTTCACCTTCTCCTTCTCCTTCTTCTACTTCTTCTGATTCACCCTCCAGACTTCACCCTCTGCTTCTCCTTCTTCTGCTTCTTCTGCTTCACCCTCCAGACTTCACCTTCTCTTTCTCCTTCTTCTGCTTCTTCTGCTGCGCCCTCCAGACTTCACCTTCTCCTTCTCCTTCTTCTGCTTCTTCTGATTCACCCTCCAGACTTCACCTTCTCCTTCTCCTTCTTCTACTTCTTCTGATCCACCCTCCTGACTTCACCTTCTCCTTCTCCTTCTTCTGCTTCTTCTGCTTCACCCTCCAGACTTCACCTTCTCCTTCTCCTTCTTCTGCTTCTTCTGCTTCACCCACCAGACTTCACCTTCTCCTTCTCCTTCTTCTGCTTCTTCTGCTTCACCCTCCTGACTTCACCTTCTCCTTCTCCTTCTTCTACCTCTTCTGATTCACCCTCCAGACTTCACCTTCTCCTTCTCCTTCTTCTGCTTCTTCTTATTCACCCTCCAGACTTCACCTTCTCCTTCTCCTTATTCTGCTTCTTCTGATTCACCCTCCAGACTTCACCTTCTCCTTCTCGTTATTCTGCTTCTTCTGATTCAACCTCCAGACTTCACCTTCTCCTTCTCCTTCTTCTGCTTCTTCTGATTCACCCTCCAGACTTCACCTTCTCCTTCTCCTTCTTCTGCTTCTTCTGATTCACCCTCCTGACTTCACCTTCTCCTTCTCCTTCTTCTACTTCTTCTGATTCACCCTCCTGACTTCACCTTCTCCTTCTCCTTCTTCTACTTCTTCTGATTCACCCTCCAGACTTCACCTTCTCCTTCTCCTTCTTCTTCTTCTTCTGATTCACCCTCCAGACTTCACCTTCTCATTCTCCTTCTTCTGCTTCTTCTGCTGCGCCCTCCAGACTTCACCTTCTCCTTCTCCTTCTTCTGCTTCTTCTGCTTCACACTCCAGACTTCACCTTCTCCTTCTCCTTCTTCTGCTTCTTCTGCTGCGCCCTCCAGGCTTCACCTTCTCCTTCTCCTTCTTCTGCTTCTTCTGCTTCACCGTCCTGACTTCACCTTCTCCTTCTCCTTCTTCTACTTCTTCTGCTACACCCCCCTGACTTCACCTGCTCCTTCTCCTTCTTCTGCTTCTTCTGATTCATCCTCCTAAATTCACCTTCTCCTTCTCCTTCTTCTGCTTCTTCTGATTCACCCTCCTGACTTCACCTTCTCCTTCTCCTTCTTCTGCTTCTTCTGATTCACCCTCCAGACTTCACCTTCTTCTTCTCCTTCTTCTGCTTCTTCTGATTCACCCTCCAGACTTCACCTTCTCCTTCTCCTTCTTCTGCTTCTTCTGCTTCACCCTCCAGACTTCACCTTCTCCTTCTCCTTCTTCTGCTTCTTCTGCTTCACCCTCCTGACTTCACCTTCTCCTTCTCCTTCTTCTACTTCTTCTGATTCACCCTCCAGACTTCACCTACTCCTTCTCCTTCTTCTGCTTCTTCTGCTTCACCCTCCAGACTTCACCTTCTCCTTCTCCTTCTTCTGCTTCTTCTGCTTCGCCCTCCAGACTTCACCTTCTCCTTCTCCTTCTTCTGCTTCTTCTGCTTCACTCTCCTGACTTCACCTTCTCCTTCTCCTTCTTCTACTTCTTCTGATTCACCCTCCAGACTTCACCCTCTCCTTCTCCTTCTTCTGCTTCTTCTGCTTCACCCTCCAGACTTCACCTTCTCTTTCTCCTTCTTCTGCTTCTTCTGCTGCGCCCTCCAGACTTCACCTTCTCCTTCTCCTTCTTCTGCTTCTTCTGATTCACCCTCCAGACTTCACCTTCTCCTTCTCCTTCTTCTACTTCTTCTGATCCACCCTCCTGACTTCACCTTCTCCTTCTCCTTCTTCTGCTTCTTCTGCTTCACCCTCCAGACTTCACCTTCTCCTTCTCCTTCTTCTGCTTCTTCTGCTTCACCCACCAGACTTCACCTTCTCCTTCTCCTTCTTCTGCTTCTTCTGCTTCACCCTCCTGACTTCACCTTCTCCTTCTCCTTCTTCTACCTCTTCTGATTCACCCTCCAGACTTCACCTTCTCCTTCTCCTTCTTCTGCTTCTTCTGATTCACCCTCCAGACTTCACCTTCTCCTTCTCCTTATTCTGCTTCTTCTGATTCACCCTCCAGACTTCACCTTCTCCTTCTCGTTATTCTGCTTCTTCTGATTCAACCTCCAGACTTCACCTTCTCCTTCTCCTTCTTCTGCTTCTTCTGATTCACCCTCCAGACTGCACCTTCTCCTTCTCCTTCTTCTACTTCTTCTGATCCACCCTCCTGACTTCACCTTCTCCTTCTCCTTCTTCTGCTTCTTCTGATTCACCCTCCTGGCTTCACCTTCTCCTTCTCCTTCTTCTACTTCTTCTGATTCACCCTCCTGACTTCACCTTCTCCTTCTCCTTCTTCTCCTTCTTCTGCTTCACCCTCCAGACTTCACCTTCTCCTGCTCCTTCTTCTACCTCTTCTGATTCACCCTCCAGACTTCACCTTCTCCTTCTCCTTCTTCTGCTTCTTCTGATTCACCCTCCAGACTTCACCTTCTCCTTCTCCTTATTCTGCTTCTTCTGATTCACCCTCCAGACTTCACCTTCTCCTTCTCGTTATTCTGCTTCTTCTGATTCAACCTCCAGACTTCACCTTCTCCTTCTCCTTCTTCTGCTTCTTCTGATTCACCCTCCAGACTTCACCTTCTCCTTCTCCTTCTTCTGTTTCTTCTGATTCGCCCTCCAGACTTCTCCTTCTCCTTCTCCTTCTTCTGCTTCTTCTGATTCACCCTCCTGACTTCACCTTCTCCTTCTCCTTCTTCTACTTCTTCTGATTCACCCTCCTGACTTCACCTTCTCCTTCTCCTTCTTCTACTTCTTCTGATTCACCCTCCAGACTTCACCTTCTCCTTCTCCTTCTTCTTCTTCTTCTGATTCACCCTCCAGACTTCACCTTCTCATTCTCCTTCTTCTGCTTCTTCTGCTGCGCCCTCCAGACTTCACCTTCTCCTTCTCCTTCTTCTGCTTCTTCTGCTTCACACTCCAGACTTCACCTTCTCCTTCTCCTTCTTCTGCTTCTTCTGCTGCGCCCTCCAGGCTTCACCTTCTCCTTCTCCTTCTTCTGCTTCTTCTGCTTCACCGTCCTGACTTCACCTTCTCCTTCTCCTTCTTCTACTTCTTCTGCTACACCCCCCTGACTTCACCTGCTCCTTCTCCTTCTTCTGCTTCTTCTGATTCACCCTCCTAAATTCACCTTCTCCTTCTCCTTCTTCTGCTTCTTCTGATTCACCCTCCTGATTTCACCTTCTCCTTCTCCTTCTTCTGCTTCTTCTGATTCACCCTCCAGACTTCACCTTCTCCTTCTCCTTCTTCTGCTTCTTCTGATTCACCCTCCAGACTTCACCTTCTCCTTCTCCTTCTTCTGCTTCTTCTGCTTCACCCTCCAGACTTCACCTTCTCCTTCTCCTTCTTCTGCTTCTTCTGCTTCACCCTCCTGACTTCACCTTCTCCTTCTCCTTCTTCTACTTCTTCTGATTCACCCTCCAGACTTCACCTTCTCCTTCTCCTTCTTCTGCTTCTTCTGCTTCAGCCTCCAGACTTAACCTTCTCCTTCTCCTTCTTCTGCTTCTTCTGCTTCGCCCTCCAGACTTCACCTTCTCCTTCTCCTTCTTCTGCTTCTTCTGCTTCACTCTCCTGACTTCACCTTCTCCTTCTCCTTCTTCTACTTCTTCTGATTCACCCTCCAGACTTCACCCTCTCCTTCTCCTTCTTCTACTTCTTCTGCTTCACCCTCCAGACTTCACCTTCTCTTTCTCCTTCTTCTGCTTCTTCTGCTGCGCCTTCCAGACTTCACCTTCTCCTTCTCCTTCTTCTGCTTCTTCTGATTCACCCTCCAGACTTCACCTTCTCCTTCTCCTTCTTCTACTTCTTCTGATCCACCCTCCTGACTTCACCTTCTCCTTCTCCTTCTTCTGCTTCTTCTGCTTCACCCTCCAGACTTCACCTTCTCCTTCTCCTTCTTCTGCTTCTTCTGCTTCACCCACCAGACTTCACCTTCTCCTTCTCCTTCTTCTGCTTCTTCTGCTTCACCCTCCTGACTTCACCTTCTCCTTCTCCTTCTTCTACCTCTTCTGATTCACCCTCCAGACTTCACCTTCTCCTTCTCCTTCTTCTACTTCTTCTGATTCACCCTCCAGACTTCACCTTCTCCTTCTCCTTCTTCTACTTCTTCTGATTCACCCTCCAGACTTCATCATCTCCTTCTCCTTCTTCTGCATCTTCTGATTCACCCTCCAGACTTCACCTTCTCCTTCTCCTTCTTCTGCTTCTTCTGATTCACCCTCCAGACTTCACCTTCTCCTTCTCCTTATTCTGCTTCTTCTAATTCACCCTCCAGACTTCACCTTCTACTTCTCCTTCTTCTACTTCTTCTGATTCACCCTCCAGTCTTCACATTCTCCTTCTCCTTCTTCTGTTTCTTCTGCTTCAGCCTCCAGACTTCACCTTCTCCTTCTCTTTCTTCTGATTCTTCTGATTCACCCTCCAGACTTCACCTTCTCCTTCTCCTTCTTCTGATTCTTCTGATTCACCCTCCAGACTTCACCTTCTCCTTCTCCTTCTTCTGCTTCTTCTGATTCACCCTCCTGGCTTCACCTTCTCCTTCTCCTTCTTCTACTTCTTCTGATTCACCCTCCTGACTTCACCTTCTCCTTCTCCTTCTTCTCCTTCTTCTGCTTCACCCTCCAGACTTCACCTTCTCCTTCTCCTTCTTCTACCTCTTCTGATTCACCCTCCAGACTTCACCTTCTCCTTCTCCTTCTTCTGCTTCTTCTGATTCACCCTCCAGACTTCACCTTCTCCTTCTCCTTATTCTGCTTCTTCTGATTCACCCTCCAGACTTCACCTTCTCCTTCTCGTTATTCTGCTTCTTCTGATTCAACCTCCAGATTTCACCTTCTCCTTCTCCTTCTTCTGCTTCTTCTGATTCACCCTCTAGACTTCACCTTCTCCTTCTCCTTCTTCTGTTTCTTCTGATTCGCCCTCCAGACTTCACCTTCTCCTTCTCCTTCTTCTGCTTCTTCTGATTCACCCTCCTGACTTCACCTTCTCCTTCTCCTTCTTCTACTTCTTCTGATTCACCCTCCTGACTTCACCTTCTCCTTCTCCTTCTTCTACTTCTTCTGATTCACCCTCCAGACTTCACCTTCTCCTTCACCTTCTTCTGCTTCTTCTGCTTCACCCTCCAGACTTAACCTTCTCCTTCTCCTTCTTCTGCTTCTTCTGCTTCGCCCTCCAGACTTCACCTTCTCCTTCTCCTTCTTCTGCTTCTTCTGCTTCACTCTCCTGACTTCACCTTCTCCTTCTCCTTCTTCTACTTCTTCTGATTCACCCTCCAGACTTCACCCTCTCCTTCTCCTTCTTCTGCTTCTTCTGCTTCACCCTCCAGACTTCACCTTCTCTTTCTCCTTCTTCTGCTTCTTCTGCTGCGCCTTCCAGACTTCACCTTCTCCTTCTCCTTCTTCTGCTTCTTCTGATTCACCCTCCAGACTTCACCTTCTCCTTCTTCTGTTTCTTCTGATTCGCCCTCCAGACTTCACCTTCTCCTTCTCCTTCTTCTGCTTCTTCTGATTCACCCTCCTGACTTCACCTTCTCCTTCTCCTTCTTCTACTTCTTCTGATTCACCCTCCTGACTTCACCTTCTCCTTCTCCTTCTTCTACTTCTTCTGATTCACCCTCCAGACTTCACCTTCTCCTTCTCCTTCTTCTTCTTCTTCTGATTCACCCTCCAGACTTCACCTTCTCATTCTCCTTCTTCTGCTTCTTCTGCTGCGCCCTCCAGACTTCACCTTCCCCTTCTCCTTCTTCTGATTCTTCTGCTTCACACTCCAGACTTCACCTTCTCCTTCTCCTTCTTCTGCTTCTTCTGCTGCGCCCTCCAGGCTTCACCTTCTCCTTCTCCTTCTTCTGCTTCTTCTGCTTCACCGTCCTGACTTCACCTTCTCCTTCTCCTTCTTCTACTTCTTCTGCTACACCCCCCTGACTTCACCTGCTCCTTCTCCTTCTTCTGCTTCTTCTGATTCACCCTCCTAAATTCACCTTCTCCTTCTCCTTCTTCTGCTTCTTCTGATTCACCCTCCTGACTTCACCTTCTCCTTCTCCTTCTTCTGCTTCTTCTGATTCACCCTCCAGACTTCACCTTCTCCTTCTCCTTCTTCTGCTTCTTCTGATTCACCCTCCAGACTTCACCTTCTCCTTCTCCTTCTTCTGCTTCTTCTGCTTCACCCTCCAGACTTCACCTTCTCCTTCTCCTTCTTCTGCTTCTTCTGCTTCACCCTCCTGACTTCACCTTCTCCTTCTCCTTCTTCTACTTCTTCTGATTCACCCTCCAGACTTCACCTACTCCTTCTCCTTCTTCTGCTTCTTCTGCTTCACCCTCCAGACTTAACCTTCTCCTTCTCCTTCTTCTGCTTCTTCTGCTTCGCCCTCCAGACTTCACCTTCTCCTTCTCCTTCTTCTGCTTCTTCTGCTTCACTCTCCTGACTTCACCTTCTCCTTCTCCTTCTTCTACTTCTTCTGATTCACCCTCCAGACTTCACCCTCTCCTTCTCCTTCTTCTGCTTCTTCTGCTTCACCCTCCAGACTTCACCTTCTCTTTCTCCTTCTTCTGCTTCTTCTGCTGCGCCTTCCAGACTTCACCTTCTCCTTCTCCTTCTTCTGCTTCTTCTGATTCACCCTCCAGACTTCACCTTCTCCTTCTCCTTCTTCTACTTCTTCTGATCCACCCTCCTGACTTCACCTTCTCCTTCTCCTTCTTCTGCTTCTTCTGCTTCACCCTCCAGACTTCACCTTCTCCTTCTCCTTCTTCTGCTTCTTCTGCTTCACCCACCAGACTTCACCTTCTCCTTCTCCTTCTTCTGCTTCTTCTGCTTCACCCTCCTGACTTCACCTTCTCCTTCTCCTTCTTCTACCTCTTCTGATTCACCCTCCAGACTTCACCTTCTCCTTCTCCTTCTTCTGCTTCTTCTGATTCACACTCCAGACTTCACCTTCTCCTTCTCCTTATTCTGCTTCTTCTGATTCACCCTCCAGACTTCACCTTCTCCTTCTCGTTATTCTGCTTCTTCTGATTCAACCTCCAGACTTCACCTTCTCCTTCTCCTTCTTCTGCTTCTTCTGATTCACCCTCCTGACTTCACCTTCTCCTTCTCCTTCTTCTCCTTCTTCTGCTTCACCCTCCAGACTTCACCTTCTCCTTCTCCTTCTTCTACCTCTTCTGATTCACCCTCCAGACTTCACCTTCTCCTTCTCCTTCTTCTACTTCTTCTGATTCACCCTCCAGACTTCACCTTCTCCTTCTCCTTCTTCTACTTCTTCTGATTCACCCTCCAGACTTCATCATCTCCTTCTCCTTCTTCTGCATCTTCTGATTCACCCTCCAGACTTCACCTTCTCCTTCTCCTTCTTCTGCTTCTTCTGATTCACCCTCCAGACTTCACCTTCTCCTTCTCCTTATTCTGCTTCTTCTGATTCACCCTCCAGACTTCACCTTCTCCTTCTCCTTCTTCTACTTCTTCTGATTCACCCTCCAGTCTTCACATTCTCCTTCTCCTTCTTCTGTTTCTTCTGCTTCAGCCTCCAGGCTTCACCTTCTCCTTCTCTTTCTTCTGATTCTTCTGATTCACCCTCCAGACTTCACCTTCTCCTTCTCCTTCTTCTGATTCTTCTGATTCACCCTCCAGACTTCACCTTCTCCTTCTCCTTCTTCTGCTTCTTCTGATTCACCCTCCTGGCTTCACCTTCTCCTTCTCCTTCTTCTACTTCTTCTGATTCACCCTCCTGACTTCACCTTCTCCTTCTCCTTCTTCTACCTCTTCTGATTCACCCTCCAGACTTCACCTTCTCCTTCTCCTTCTTCTACTTCTTCTGATTCACCCTCCAGACTTCACCTTCTCCTTCTCCTTCTTCTACTTCTTCTGATTCACCCTCCAGACTTCATCATCTCCTTCTCCTTCTTCTGCATCTTCTGATTCACCCTCCAGACTTCACCTTCTCCTTCTCCTTCTTCTGCTTCTTCTGATTCACCCTCCAGACTTCACCTTCTCCTTCTCCTTATTCTGCTTCTTCTGATTCACCCTCCAGACTTCACCTTCTCCTTCTCCTTCTTCTACTTCTTCTGATTCACCCTCCAGTCTTCACATTCTCCTTCTCCTTCTTCTGTTTCTTCTGCTTCAGCCTCCAGACTTCAGCTTCTCCTTCTCTTTCTTCTGATTCTTCTGATTCACCCTCCAGACTTCACCTTCTCCTTCTCCTTCTTCTGATTCTTCTGATTCACCCTCCAGACTTCACCTTCTACTTCTCCTTCTTCTGCTTCTTCTGATTCACCCTCCTGGCTTCACCTTCTCCTTCTCCTTCTTCTACTTCTTCTGATTCACCCTCCTGACTTCACCTTCTCCTTCTCCTTCTTCTCCTTCTTCTGCTTCACCCTCCAGACTTCACCTTCTCCTTCTCCTTCTTCTACCTCTTCTGATTCACCCTCCAGACTTCACCTTCTCCTTCTCCTTCTTCTGCTTCTTCTGATTCACCCTCCAGACTTCACCTTCTCCTTCTCCTTATTCTGCTTCTTCTGATTCACCCTCCAGACTTCACCTTCTCCTTCTCGTTATTCTGCTTCTTCTGATTCGCCCTCCAGACTTCACCTTCTCCTTCTCCTTCTTCTGCTTCTTCTGCTTCACTCTCCTGACTTCACCTTCTCCTTCTCCTTCTTCTACTTCTTCTGATTCACCCTCCAGACTTCACCCTCTCCTTCTCCTTCTTCTGCTTCTTCTGCTTCACCCTCCAGACTTCACCTTCTCTTTCTCCTTCTTCTGCTTCTTCTGCTGCGCCTTCCAGACTTCACCTTCTCCTTCTCCTTCTTCTGCTTCTTCTGATTCACCCTCCAGACTTCACCTTCTCCTTCTCCTTCTTCTACTTCTTCTGATCCACCCTCCTGACTTCACCTTCTCCTTCTCCTTCTTCTGCTTCTTCTGCTTCACCCTCCAGACTTCACCTTCTCCTTCTCCTTCTTCTGCTTCTTCTGCTTCACCCACCAGACTTCACCTTCTCCTTCTCCTTCTTCTGCTTCTTCTGCTTCACCCTCCTGACTTCACCTTCTCCTTCTCCTTCTTCTACCTCTTCTGATTCACCCTCCAGACTTCACCTTCTCCTTCTCCTTCTTCTGCTTCTTCTGATTCACCCTCCAGACTTCACCTTCTCCTTCTCCTTATTCTGCTTCTTCTGATTCACCCTCCAGACTTCACCTTCTCCTTCTCGTTATTCTGCTTCTTCTGATTCAACCTCCAGACTTCACCTTCTCCTTCTCCTTCTTCTGCTTCTTCTGATTCACCCTCCTGACTTCACCTTCTCCTTCTCCTTCTTCTCCTTCTTCTGCTTCACCCTCCAGACTTCACCTTCTCCTTCTCCTTCTTCTACCTCTTCTGATTCACCCTCCAGACTTCACCTTCTCCTTCTCCTTCTTCTACTTCTTCTGATTCACCCTCCAGACTTCATCATCTCCTTCTCCTTCTTCTGCATCTTCTGATTCACCCTCCAGACTTCACCTTCTCCTTCTCCTTCTTCTGCTTCTTCTGATTCACCCTCCAGACTTCACCTTCTCCTTCTCCTTCTTCTACTTCTTCTGATTCACCCTCCAGACTTCACCTTCTCCTTCTCCTTCTTCTACTTCTTCTGATTCACCCTCCAGTCTTCACATTCTCCTTCTCCTTCTTCTGTTTCTTCTGCTTCAGCATCCAGACTTCACCTTCTCCTTCTCTTTCTTCTGATTCTTCTGATTCACCCTCCAGACTTCACCTTCTCCTTCTCCTTCTTCTGATTCTTCTGATTCACCCTCCAGACTTCACCTTCTCCTTCTCCTTCTTCTGCTTCTTCTGATTCACCCTCCTGGCTTCACCTTCTCCTTCTCCTTCTTCTACTTCTTCTGATTCACCCACCTGACTTCACCTTCTCCTTCTCCTTCTTCTCCTTCTTCTGCTTCACCCTCCAGACTTCACCTTCTCCTTCTCCTTCTTCTACCTCTTCTGATTCACCCTTCAGACTTCACCTTCTCCTTCTCCTTCTTCTGCTTCTTCTGATTCACCCTCCAGACTTCACCTTCTCCTTCTCCTTATTCTGCTTCTTCTGATTCACCCTCCAGACTTCACCTTCTCCTTCTCGTTATTCTGCTTCTTCTGATTCAACCTCCAGACTTCACCTTCTCCTTCTCCTTCTTCTGCTTCTTCTGATTCACCCTCCAGACTTCACCTTCTCCTTCTCCTTCTTCTGTTTCTTCTGATTCGCCCTCCAGACTTCACCTTCTCCTTCTCCTTCTTCTGCTTCTTCTGATTCACCCTCCTGACTTCACCTTCTCCTTCTCCTTCTTCTACTTCTTCTGATTCACCCTCCTGACTTCACCTTCTCCTTCTCCTTCTTCTACTTCTTCTGATTCACCCTCCAGACTTCCCCTTCTCCTTCTCCTTCTTCTGCTTCTTCTGATTCACCCTCCAGACTTCACCTTCTCATTCTCCTTCTTCTGCTTCTTCTGCTGCGCCCTCCAGACTTCACCTTCTCCTTCTCCTTCTTCTGCTTCTTCTGCTTCACACTCCAGACTTCACCTTCTCCTTCTCCTTCTTCTGCTTCTTCTGCTGCGCCCTCCAGGCTTCACCTTCTCCTTCTCCTTCTTCTGCTTCTTCTGCTTCACCGTCCTGACTTCACCTTCTCCTTCTCCTTCTTCTACTTCTTCTGATTCACCCTCCAGACTACACCTTCTCCTTCTCCTTCTTCTACTTCTTCTGATTCACCCTCCAGACTTCACCTTCTCCTTCTCGTTATTCTGCTTCTTCTGATTCAACCTCCAGACTTCACCTTCTCCTTCTCCTTCTTCTGCTTCTTCTGATTCACCCTCCAGACTTCACCTTCTCCTTCTCCTTCTTCTGTTTCTTCTGATTCGCCCTCCAGACTTCACCTTCTCCTTCTCCTTCTTCTGCTTCTTCTGATTCACCCTCCTGACTTCACCTTCTCCTTCTCCTTCTTCTACTTCTTCTGATTCACCCTCCAGACTACACCTTCTCCTTCTCCTTCTTCTACTTCTTCTGATTCACCCTCCAGACTTCACCTTCTCCTTCTCCTTCTTCTGTTTCTTCTGATTCACCCTCCAGACTTCACCTTCTCCTTCTCCTTCTTCTACTTCTTCTGATTCACCCTCCAGACTTCACCTTCTCCTTCTCCTTCGTCTACTTCTTCTGATTCACCCTCCAGACTACACCTTCTCCTTCTCCTTCTTCTGCTTCTTCTGATTCACCCTCCAGACTTCACCTTCTCCTTCTCCTTCTTAAACTTCTTCTGATTCACCCTCCAGACTTCATCATCTCCTTCTCCTTCTTCTGCATCTTCTGATTCACCCTCCAGACTTCACCTTCTCCTTCTCCTTCTTCTGCTTCTTCTGATTCACCCTCCAGACTTCACCTTCTCCTTCTCCTTATTCTGCTTCTTCTGATTCACCCTCCAGACTTCACCTTCTCCTTCTCCTTCTTCTACTTCTTCTGATTCACCCTCCAGTCTTCACATTCTCCTTCTCCTTCTTCTGTTTCTTCTGCTTCAGCCTCCAGACTTCACCTTCTCCTTCTCTTTCTTCTGATTCTTCTGATTCACCCTCCAGACTTCACCTTCTCCTTCTCCTTCTTCTGATTCTTCTGATTCACCCTCCAGACTTCACCTTCTCCTTCTCCTTCTTCTGCTTCTTCTGATTCACCCTCCTGGCTTCACCTTCTCCTTCTCCTTCTTCTACTTCTTCTGATTCACCCTCCTGACTTCACCTTCTCCTTCTCCTTCTTCTACCTCTTCTGATTCACCCTCCAGACTTCACCTTCTCCTTCTCCTTCTTCTACTTCTTCTGATTCACCTTCCAGACTTCACCTTCTCCTTCTCCTTCTTCTACTTCTTCTGATTCACCCTCCAGACTTCATCATCTCCTTCTCCTTCTTCTGCATCTTCTGATTCACCCTCCAGACTTCACCTTCTCCTTCTCCTTCTTCTGCTTCTTCTGATTCACCCTCCAGACTTCACCTTCTCCTTCTCCTTATTCTGCTTCTTCTGATTCACCCTCCAGACTTCACCTTCTCCTTCTCCTTCTTCTACTTCTTCTGATTCACCCTCCAGTCTTCACATTCTCCTTCTCCTTCTTCTGTTTCTTCTGCTTCAGCCTCCAGACTTCACCTTCTCCTTCTCTTTCTTCTGATTCTTCTGATTCACCCTCCAGACTTCACCTTCTCCTTCTCCTTCTTCTGATTCTTCTGATTCACCCTCCAGACTTCACCTTCTCCTTCTCCTTCTTCTGCTTCTTCTGATTCACCCTCCTGGCTTCACCTTCTCCTTCTCCTTCTTCTACTTCTTCTGATTCACCCTCCTGACTTCACCTTCTCCTTCTCCTTCTTCTCCTTCTTCTGCTTCACCCTCCAGACTTCACCTTCTCCTTCTCCTTCTTCTACCTCTTCTGATTCACCCTCCAGACTTCACCTTCTCCTTCTCCTTCTTCTGCTTCTTCTGATTCACCCTCCAGACTTCACCTTCTCCTTCTCCTTATTCTGCTTCTTCTGATTCACCCTCCAGACTTCACCTTCTCCTTCTCGTTATTCTGCTTCTTCTGATTCAACCTCCAGACTTCACCTTCTCCTTCTCCTTCTTCTGCTTCTTCTGATTCACCCTCCAGACTTCACCTTCTCCTTCTCCTTCTTCTGTTTCTTCTGATTCGCCCTCCAGACTTCACCTTCTCCTTCTCCTTCTTCTGCTTCTTCTGATTCACCCTCCTGACTTCACCTTCTCCTTCTCCTTCTTCTACTTCTTCTGATTCACCCTCCTGACTTCACCTTCTCCTTCTCCTTCTTCTACTTCTTCTGATTCACCCTCCAGACTTCACCTTCTCCTTCACCTTCTTCTGCTTCTTCTGCTTCACCCTCCAGACTTAACCTTCTCCTTCTCCTTCTTCTGCTTCTTCTGCTTCGCCCTCCAGACTTCACCTTCTCCTTCTCCTTCTTCTGCTTCTTCTGCTTCACTCTCCTGACTTCACCTTCTCCTTCTCCTTCTTCTACTTCTTCTGATTCACCCTCCAGACTTCACCCTCTCCTTCTCCTTCTTCTGCTTCTTCTGCTTCACCCTCCAGACTTCACCTTCTCTTTCTCCTTCTTCTGCTTCTTCTGCTGCGCCTTCCAGACTTCACCTTCTCCTTCTTCTGCTTCTTCTGATTCACCCTCCAGACTTCACCTTCTCCTTCTCCTTCTTCTACTTCTTCTGATCCACCCTCCTGACTTCACCTTCTCCTTCTCCTTCTTCTGCTTCTTCTGCTTCACCCTCCAGACTTCACCTTCTCCTTCTCCTTCTTCTGCTTCTTCTGCTTCACCCACCAGACTTCACCTTCTCCTTCTCCTTCTTCTGCTTCTTCTGCTTCACCCTCCTGACTTCACCTTCTCCTTCTCCTTCTTCTACCTCTTCTGATTCACCCTCCAGACTTCACCTTCTCCTTCTCCTTCTTCTGCTTCTTCTGATTCACCCTCCAGACTTCACCTTCTCCTTCTCCTTATTCTGCTTCTTCTGATTCACCCTCCAGACTTCACCTTCTCCTTCTCGTTATTCTGCTTCTTCTGATTCAACCTCCAGACTTCACCTTCTCCTTCTCCTTCTTCTGCTTCTTCTGATTCACCCTCCTGACTTCACCTTCTCCTTCTCCTTCTTCTCCTTCTTCTGCTTCACCCTCCAGACTTCACCTTCTCCTTCTCCTTCTTCTACCTCTTCTGATTCACCCTCCTGGCTTCACCTTCTCCTTCTCCTTCTTCTACTTCTTCTGATTCACACTCCTGACTTCACCTTCTCCTTCTCCTTCTTCTACCTCTTCTGATTCACCCTCCAGACTTCACCTTCTCCTTCTCCTTCTTCTACTTCTTCTGATTCACCTTCCAGACTTCACCTTCTCCTTCTCCTTCTTCTACTTCTTCTGATTCACCCTCCAGACTTCATCATCTCCTTCTCCTTCTTCTGCATCTTCTGATTCACCCTCCAGACTTCACCTTCTCCTTCTCCTTCTTCTGCTTCTTCTGATTCACCCTCCAGACTTCACCTTCTCCTTCTCCTTATTCTGCTTCTTCTGATTCACCCTCCAGACTTCACCTTCTCCTTCTCCTTCTTCTACTTCTTCTGATTCACCCTCCAGTCTTCACATTCTCCTTCTCCTTCTTCTGTTTCTTCTGCTTCAGCCTCCAGACTTCACCTTCTCCTTCTCTTTCTTCTGATTCTTCTGATTCACCCTCCAGACTTCACCTTCTCCTTCTCCTTCTTCTGATTCTTCTGATTCACCCTCCAGACTTCACCTTCTCCTTCTCCTTCTTCTGCTTCTTCTGATTCACCCTCCTGGCTTCACCTTCTCCTTCTCCTTCTTCTACTTCTTCTGATTCACCCTCCTGACTTCACCTTCTCCTTCTCCTTCTTCTCCTTCTTCTGCTTCACCCTCCAGACTTCACCTTCTCCTTCTCCTTCTTCTACCTCTTCTGATTCACCCTCCAGACTTCACCTTCTCCTTCTCCTTCTTCTGCTTCTTCTGATTCACCCTCCAGACTTCACCTTCTCCTTCTCCTTATTCTGCTTCTTCTGATTCACCCTCCAGACTTCACCTTCTCCTTCTCGTTATTCTGCTTCTTCTGATTCAACCTCCAGACTTCACCTTCTCCTTCTCCTTCTTCTGCTTCTTCTGATTCACCCTCCAGACTTCACCTTCTCCTTCTCCTTCTTCTGTTTCTTCTGATTCGCCCTCCAGACTTCACCTTCTCCTTCTCCTTCTTCTGCTTCTTCTGATTCACCCTCCTGACTTCACCTTCTCCTTCTCCTTCTTCTACTTCTTCTGATTCACCCTCCTGACTTCACCTTCTCCTTCTCCTTCTTCTACTTCTTCTGATTCACCCTCCAGACTTCACCTTCTCCTTCACCTTCTTCTGCTTCTTCTGCTTCACCCTCCAGACTTAACCTTCTCCTTCTCCTTCTTCTGCTTCTTCTGCTTCGCCCTCCAGACTTCACCTTCTCCTTCTCCTTCTTCTGCTTCTTCTGCTTCACTCTCCTGACTTCACCTTCTCCTTCTCCTTCTTCTACTTCTTCTGATTCACCCTCCAGACTTCACCCTCTCCTTCTCCTTCTTCTGCTTCTTCTGCTTCAACCTCCAGACTTCACCTTCTCTTTCTCCTTCTTCTGCTTCTTCTGCTGCGCCTTCCAGACTTCACCTTCTCCTTCTCCTTCTTCTGCTTCTTCTGATTCACCCTCCAGACTTCACCTTCTCCTTCTCCTTCTTCTACTTCTTCTGATCCACCCTCCTGACTTCACCTTCTCCTTCTCCTTCTTCTGCTTCTTCTGCTTCACCCTCCAGACTTCACCTTCTCCTTCTCCTTCTTCTGCTTCTTCTGCTTCACCCACCAGACTTCACCTTCTCCTTCTCCTTCTTCTGCTTCTTCTGCTTCACCCTCCTGACTTCACCTTCTCCTTCTCCTTCTTCTACCTCTTCTGATTCACCCTCCAGACTTCACCTTCTCCTTCTCCTTCTTCTGCTTCTTCTGATTCACCCTCCAGACTTCACCTTCTCCTTCTCCTTATTCTGCTTCTTCTGATTCACCCTCCAGACTTCACCTTCTCCTTCTCGTTATTCTGCTTCTTCTGATTCAACCTCCAGACTTCACCTTCTCCTTCTCCTTCTTCTGCTTCTTCTGATTCACCCTCCTGACTTCACCTTCTCCTTCTCCTTCTTCTCCTTCTTCTGCTTCACCCTCCAGACTTCACCTTCTCCTTCTCCTTCTTCTACCTCTTCTGATTCACCCTCCAGACTTCACCTTCTCCTTCTCCTTCTTCTACTTCTTCTGATTCACCCTCCAGACTTCATCATCTCCTTCTCCTTCTTCTGCATCTTCTGATTCACCCTCCAGACTTCACCTTCTCCTTCTCCTTCTTCTGCTTCTTCTGATTCACCCTCCAGACTTCACCTTCTCCTTCTCCTTCTTCTACTTCTTCTGATTCACCCTCCAGACTTCACCTTCTCCTTCTCCTTCTTCTACTTCTTCTGATTCACCCTCCAGTCTTCACATTCTCCTTCTCCTTCTTCTGTTTCTTCTGCTTCAGCGTCCAGACTTCACCTTCTCCTTCTCTTTCTTCTGATTCTTCTGATTCACCCTCCAGACTTCACCTTCTCCTTCTCCTTCTTCTGATTCTTCTGATTCACCCTCCAGACTTCACCTTCTCCTTCTCCTTCTTCTGATTCTTCTGATTCACCCTCCAGACTTCACCTTCTCCTTCTCCTTCTTCTGCTTCTTCTGATTCACCCTCCTGGCTTCACCTTCTCCTTCTCCTTCTTCTACTTCTTCTGATTCACCCTCCAGTCTTCACATTCTCCTTCTCCTTCTTCTGTTTCTTCTGCTTCAGCGTCCAGACTTCACCTTCTCCTTCTCTTTCTTCTGATTCTTCTGATTCACCCTCCAGACTTCACCTTCTCCTTCTCCTTCTTCTGATTCTTCTGATTCACCCTCCAGACTTCACCTTCTCCTTCTCCTTCTTCTGCTTCTTCTGATTCACCCTCCTGGCTTCACCTTCTCCTTCTCCTTCTTCTACTTCTTCTGATTCACCCTCCTGACTTCACCTTCTCCTTCTCCTTCTTCTCCTTCTTCTGCTTCACCCTCCAGACTTCACCTTCTCCTTCTCCTTCTTCTACCTCTTCTGATTCACCCTCCAGACTTCACCTTCTCCTTCTCCTTCTTCTGCTTCTTCTGATTCACCCTCCAGACTTCAACTTCTCTTTCTCCTTATTCTGCTTCTTCTGATTCACCCTCCAGACTTCACCTTCTCCTTCTCGTTATTCTGCTTCTTCTGATTCAACCTCCAGACTTCACCTTCTCCTTCTCCTTCTTCTGCTTCTTCTGATTCACCCTCCAGACTTCACCTTCTCCTTCTCCTTCTTCTGTTTCTTCTGATTCGCCCTCCAGACTTCACCTTCTCCTTCTCCTTCTTCTGCTTCTTCTGATTCACCCTCCTGACTTCACCTTCTCCTTCTCCTTCTTCTACTTCTTCTGATTCACCCTCCTGACTTCACCTTCTCCTTCTCCTTCTTCTACTTCTTCTGATTCACCCTCCAGACTTCCCCTTCTCCTTCTCCTTCTTCTGCTTCTTCTGATTCACCCTCCAGACTTCACCTTCTCATTCTCCTTCTTCTGCTTCTTCTGCTGCGCCCTCCAGACTTCACCTTCTCCTTCTCCTTCTTCTGCTTCTTCTGCTTCACACTCCAGACTTCACCTTCTCCTTCTCCTTCTTCTGCTTCTTCTGCTGCGCCCTCCAGGCTTCACCTTCTCCTTCTCCTTCTTCTGCTTCTTCTGCTTCACCGTCCTGACTTCACCTTCTCCTTCTCCTTCTTCTACTTCTTCTGCGACACCCCCCTGACTTCACCTGCTCCTTCTCCTTCTTCTGCTTCTTCTGATTCACCCTCCTAAATTCACCTTCTCCTTCTCCTTCTTCTGCTTCTTCTGATTCACCCTCCTGACTTCACCTTCTCCTTCTCCTTCTTCTGCTTCTTCTGATTCACCCTCCAGACTTCACCTTCTCCTTCTCCTTCTTCTGCTTCTTCTGATTCACCCTCCAGGCTTCACCTTCTCCTTCTCCTTCTTCTGCTTCTTCTGCTTCACCGTCCAGACTTCACCTTCTCCTTCTCCTTCTTCTGCTTCTTCTGCTTCACCCCCCTGACTTCACCTGCTCCTTCTCCTTCTTCTGCTTCTTCTGATTCACCCTCCTAAATTCACCTTCTCCTTCTCCTTCTTCTGCTTCTTCTGATTCACCCTCCAGACTTCACCTTCTCCTTCTCCTTCTTCTGCTTCTTCTGCTTCACACTCCAGACTTCACCTTCTCCTTCTCCTTCTTCTGCTTCTTCTGCTGCGCCCTCCAGGCTTCACCTTCTCCTTCTCCTTCTTCTGCTTCTTCTGCTTCACCGTCCTGACTTCACCTTCTCCTTCTCCTTCTTCTACTTCTTCTGATTCACCCTCCAGACTACACCTTCTCCTTCTCCTTCTTCTACTTCTTCTGATTCACCCTCCAGACTTCACCTTCTCCTTCTCGTTATTCTGCTTCTTCTGATTCAACCTCCAGACTTCACCTTCTCCTTCTCCTTCTTCTGCTTCTTCTGATTCACCCTCCAGACTTCACCTTCTCCTTCTCCTTCTTCTGTTTCTTCTGATTCGCCCTCCAGACTTCACCTTCTCCTTCTCCTTCTTCTGCTTCTTCTGATTCACCCTCCTGACTTCAGCTTCTCCTTCTCCTTCTTCTACTTCTTCTGATTCACCCTCCAGACTACACCTTCTCCTTCTCCTTCTTCTACTTCTTCTGATTCACCCTCCAGACTTCACCTTCTCCTTCTCCTTCTTCTGTTTCTTCTGATTCACCCTCCAGACTTCACCTTCTCCTTCTCCTTCTTCTACTTCTTCTGATTCACCCTCCAGACTTCACCTTCTCCTTCTCCTTCGTCTACTTCTTCTGATTCACCCTCCAGACTACACCTTCTCCTTCTCCTTCTTCTGCTTCTTCTGATTCACCCTCCAGACTTCACCTTCTCCTTCTCCTTCTTAAACTTCTTCTGATTCACCCTCCAGACTTCATCATCTCCTTCTCCTTCTTCTGCATCTTCTGATTCACCCTCCAGACTTCACCTTCTCCTTCTCCTTCTTCTGCTTCTTCTGATTCACCCTCCAGACTTCACCTTCTCCTTCTCCTTATTCTGCTTCTTCTGATTCACCCTCCAGACTTCACCTTCTCCTTCTCCTTCTTCTACTTCTTCTGATTCACCCTCCAGTCTTCACATTCTCCTTCTCCTTCTTCTGTTTCTTCTGCTTCAGCCTCCAGACTTCACCTTCTCCTTCTCTTTCTTCTGATTCTTCTGATTCACCCTCCAGACTTCACCTTCTCCTTCTCCTTCTTCTGATTCTTCTGATTCACCCTCCAGACTTCACCTTCTCCTTCTCCTTCTTCTGCTTCTTCTGATTCACCCTCCTGGCTTCACCTTCTCCTTCTCCTTCTTCTACTTCTTCTGATTCACCCTCCTGACTTCACCTTCTCCTTCTCCTTCTTCTACCTCTTCTGATTCACCCTCCAGACTTCACCTTCTCCTTCTCCTTCTTCTACTTCTTCTGATTCACCTTCCAGACTTCACCTTCTCCTTCTCCTTCTTCTACTTCTTCTGATTCACCCTCCAGACTTCATCATCTCCTTCTCCTTCTTCTGCATCTTCTGATTCACCCTCCAGACTTCACCTTCTCCTTCTCCTTCTTCTGCTTCTTCTGATTCACCCTCCAGACTTCACCTTCTCCTTCTCCTTATTCTGCTTCTTCTGATTCACCCTCCAGACTTCACCTTCTCCTTCTCCTTCTTCTACTTCTTCTGATTCACCCTCCAGTCTTCACATTCTCCTTCTCCTTCTTCTGTTTCTTCTGCTTCAGCCTCCAGACTTCACCTTCTCCTTCTCTTTCTTCTGATTCTTCTGATTCACCCTCCAGACTTCACCTTCTCCTTCTCCTTCTTCTGATTCTTCTGATTCACCCTCCAGACTTCACCTTCTCCTTCTCCTTCTTCTGCTTCTTCTGATTCACCCTCCTGGCTTCACCTTCTCCTTCTCCTTCTTCTACTTCTTCTGATTCACCCTCCTGACTTCACCTTCTCCTTCTCCTTCTTCTCCTTCTTCTGCTTCACCCTCCAGACTTCACCTTCTCCTTCTCCTTCTTCTACCTCTTCTGATTCACCCTCCAGACTTCACCTTCTCCTTCTCCTTCTTCTGCTTCTTCTGATTCACCCTCCAGACTTCACCTTCTCCTTCTCCTTATTCTGCTTCTTCTGATTCACCCTCCAGACTTCACCTTCTCCTTCTCGTTATTCTGCTTCTTCTGATTCAACCTCCAGACTTCACCTTCTCCTTCTCCTTCTTCTGCTTCTTCTGATTCACCCTCCAGACTTCACCTTCTCCTTCTCCTTCTTCTGTTTCTTCTGATTCGCCCTCCAGACTTCACCTTCTCCTTCTCCTTCTTCTGCTTCTTCTGATTCACCCTCCTGACTTCACCTTCTCCTTCTCCTTCTTCTACTTCTTCTGATTCACCCTCCTGACTTCACCTTCTCCTTCTCCTTCTTCTACTTCTTCTGATTCACCCTCCAGACTTCACCTTCTCCTTCACCTTCTTCTGCTTCTTCTGCTTCACCCTCCAGACTTAACCTTCTCCTTCTCCTTCTTCTGCTTCTTCTGCTTCGCCCTCCAGACTTCACCTTCTCCTTCTCCTTCTTCTGCTTCTTCTGCTTCACTCTCCTGACTTCACCTTCTCCTTCTCCTTCTTCTACTTCTTCTGATTCACCCTCCAGACTTCACCCTCTCCTTCTCCTTCTTCTGCTTCTTCTGCTTCACCCTCCAGACTTCACCTTCTCTTTCTCCTTCTTCTGCTTCTTCTGCTGCGCCTTCCAGACTTCACCTTCTCCTTCTTCTGCTTCTTCTGATTCACCCTCCAGACTTCACCTTCTCCTTCTCCTTCTTCTACTTCTTCTGATCCACCCTCCTGACTTCACCTTCTCCTTCTCCTTCTTCTGCTTCTTCTGCTTCACCCTCCAGACTTCACCTTCTCCTTCTCCTTCTTCTGCTTCTTCTGCTTCACCCACCAGACTTCACCTTCTCCTTCTCCTTCTTCTGCTTCTTCTGCTTCACCCTCCTGACTTCACCTTCTCCTTCTCCTTCTTCTACCTCTTCTGATTCACCCTCCAGACTTCACCTTCTCCTTCTCCTTCTTCTGCTTCTTCTGATTCACCCTCCAGACTTCACCTTCTCCTTCTCCTTATTCTGCTTCTTCTGATTCACCCTCCAGACTTCACCTTCTCCTTCTCGTTATTCTGCTTCTTCTGATTCAACCTCCAGACTTCACCTTCTCCTTCTCCTTCTTCTGCTTCTTCTGATTCACCCTCCTGACTTCACCTTCTCCTTCTCCTTCTTCTCCTTCTTCTGCTTCACCCTCCAGACTTCACCTTCTCCTTCTCCTTCTTCTACCTCTTCTGATTCACCCTCCTGGCTTCACCTTCTCCTTCTCCTTCTTCTACTTCTTCTGATTCACACTCCTGACTTCACCTTCTCCTTCTCCTTCTTCTACCTCTTCTGATTCACCCTCCAGACTTCACCTTCTCCTTCTCCTTCTTCTACTTCTTCTGATTCACCTTCCAGACTTCACCTTCTCCTTCTCCTTCTTCTACTTCTTCTGATTCACCCTCCAGACTTCATCATCT
This sequence comes from Somniosus microcephalus, assembly GCF_052327205.1. Taxonomy (NCBI): domain Eukaryota; kingdom Metazoa; phylum Chordata; class Chondrichthyes; order Squaliformes; family Somniosidae; genus Somniosus; species Somniosus microcephalus. The sequence continues at coordinate 95,842 of NW_028225920.1, forward strand.
CCTTCTCCTTCTTCTGCATCTTCTGATTCACCCTCCAGACTTCACCTTCTCCTTCTCCTTCTTCTGCTTCTTCTGATTCACCCTCCAGACTTCACCTTCTCCTTCTCCTTATTCTGCTTCTTCTGATTCACCCTCCAGACTTCACCTTCTCCTTCTCCTTCTTCTACTTCTTCTGATTCACCCTCCAGTCTTCACATTCTCCTTCTCCTTCTTCTGTTTCTTCTGCTTCAGCCTCCAGACTTCACCTTCTCCTTCTCTTTCTTCTGATTCTTCTGATTCACCCTCCAGACTTCACCTTCTCCTTCTCCTTCTTCTGATTCTTCTGATTCACCCTCCAGACTTCACCTTCTCCTTCTCCTTCTTCTGCTTCTTCTGATTCACCCTCCTGGCTTCACCTTCTCCTTCTCCTTCTTCTACTTCTTCTGATTCACCCTCCTGACTTCACCTTCTCCTTCTCCTTCTTCTCCTTCTTCTGCTTCACCCTCCAGACTTCACCTTCTCCTTCTCCTTCTTCTACCTCTTCTGATTCACCCTCCAGACTTCACCTTCTCCTTCTCCTTCTTCTGCTTCTTCTGATTCACCCTCCAGACTTCACCTTCTCCTTCTCCTTATTCTGCTTCTTCTGATTCACCCTCCAGACTTCACCTTCTCCTTCTCGTTATTCTGCTTCTTCTGATTCAACCTCCAGACTTCACCTTCTCCTTCTCCTTCTTCTGCTTCTTCTGATTCACCCTCCAGACTTCACCTTCTCCTTCTCCTTCTTCTGTTTCTTCTGATTCGCCCTCCAGACTTCACCTTCTCCTTCTCCTTCTTCTGCTTCTTCTGATTCACCCTCCTGACTTCACCTTCTCCTTCTCCTTCTTCTACTTCTTCTGATTCACCCTCCTGACTTCACCTTCTCCTTCTCCTTCTTCTACTTCTTCTGATTCACCCTCCAGACTTCACCTTCTCCTTCACCTTCTTCTGCTTCTTCTGCTTCACCCTCCAGACTTAACCTTCTCCTTCTCCTTCTTCTGCTTCTTCTGCTTCGCCCTCCAGACTTCACCTTCTCCTTCTCCTTCTTCTGCTTCTTCTGCTTCACTCTCCTGACTTCACCTTCTCCTTCTCCTTCTTCTACTTCTACTGATTCATCTCCAGACTTCACCCTCTCCTTCTCCTTCTTCTGCTTCTTCTGCTTCAACCTCCAGACTTCACCTTCTCTTTCTCCTTCTTCTGCTTCTTCTGCTGCGCCTTCCAGACTTCACCTTCTCCTTCTCCTTCTTCTGCTTCTTCTGATTCACCCTCCAGACTTCACCTTCTCCTTCTCCTTCTTCTACTTCTTCTGATCCACCCTCCTGACTTCACCTTCTCCTTCTCCTTCTTCTGCTTCTTCTGCTTCACCCTCCAGACTTCACCTTCTCCTTCTCCTTCTTCTGCTTCTTCTGCTTCACCCACCAGACTTCACCTTCTCCTTCTCCTTCTTCTGCTTCTTCTGCTTCACCCTCCTGACTTCACCTTCTCCTTCTCCTTCTTCTACCTCTTCTGATTCACCCTCCAGACTTCACCTTCTCCTTCTCCTTCTTCTGCTTCTTCTGATTCACCCTCCAGACTTCACCTTCTCCTTCTCCTTATTCTGCTTCTTCTGATTCACCCTCCAGACTTCACCTTCTCCTTCTCGTTATTCTGCTTCTTCTGATTCAACCTCCAGACTTCACCTTCTCCTTCTCCTTCTTCTGCTTCTTCTGATTCACCCTCCTGACTTCACCTTCTCCTTCTCCTTCTTCTCCTTCTTCTGCTTCACCCTCCAGACTTCACCTTCTCCTTCTCCTTCTTCTACCTCTTCTGATTCACCCTCCAGACTTCACCTTCTCCTTCTCCTTCTTCTACTTCTTCTGATTCACCCTCCAGACTTCATCATCTCCTTCTCCTTCTTCTGCATCTTCTGATTCACCCTCCAGACTTCACCTTCTCCTTCTCCTTCTTCTGCTTCTTCTGATTCACCCTCCAGACTTCACCTTCTCCTTCTCCTTCTTCTACTTCTTCTGATTCACCCTCCAGACTTCACCTTCTCCTTCTCCTTCTTCTACTTCTTCTGATTCACCCTCCAGTCTTCACATTCTCCTTCTCCTTCTTCTGTTTCTTCTGCTTCAGCGTCCAGACTTCACCTTCTCCTTCTCTTTCTTCTGATTCTTCTGATTCACCCTCCAGACTTCACCTTCTCCTTCTCCTTCTTCTGATTCTTCTGATTCACCCTCCAGACTTCACCTTCTCCTTCTCCTTCTTCTGCTTCTTCTGATTCACCCTCCTGGCTTCACCTTCTCCTTCTCCTTCTTCTACTTCTTCTGATTCACCCTCCTGACTTCACCTTCTCCTTCTCCTTCTTCTCCTTCTTCTGCTTCACCCTCCAGACTTCACCTTCTCCTTCTCCTTCTTCTACCTCTTCTGATTCACCCTCCAGACTTCACCTTCTCCTTCTCCTTCTTCTGCTTCTTCTGATTCACCCTCCAGACTTCAACTTCTCTTTCTCCTTATTCTGCTTCTTCTGATTCACCCTCCAGACTTCACCTTCTCCTTCTCGTTATTCTGCTTCTTCTGATTCAACCTCCAGACTTCACCTTCTCCTTCTCCTTCTTCTGCTTCTTCTGATTCACCCTCCAGACTTCACCTTCTCCTTCTCCTTCTTCTGTTTCTTCTGATTCGCCCTCCAGACTTCACCTTCTCCTTCTCCTTCTTCTGCTTCTTCTGATTCACCCTCCTGACTTCACCTTCTCCTTCTCCTTCTTCTACTTCTTCTGATTCACCCTCCTGACTTCACCTTCTCCTTCTCCTTCTTCTACTTCTTCTGATTCACCCTCCAGACTTCCCCTTCTCCTTCTCCTTCTTCTGCTTCTTCTGATTCACCCTCCAGACTTCACCTTCTCATTCTCCTTCTTCTGCTTCTTCTGCTGCGCCCTCCAGACTTCACCTTCTCCTTCTCCTTCTTCTGCTTCTTCTGCTTCACACTCCAGACTTCACCTTCTCCTTCTCCTTCTTCTGCTTCTTCTGCTGCGCCCTCCAGGCTTCACCTTCTCCTTCTCCTTCTTCTGCTTCTTCTGCTTCACCGTCCTGACTTCACCTTCTCCTTCTCCTTCTTCTACTTCTTCTGCGACACCCCCCTGACTTCACCTGCTCCTTCTCCTTCTTCTGCTTCTTCTGATTCACCCTCCTAAATTCACCTTCTCCTTCTCCTTCTTCTGCTTCTTCTGATTCACCCTCCTGACTTCACCTTCTCCTTCTCCTTCTTCTGCTTCTTCTGATTCACCCTCCAGACTTCACCTTCTCCTTCTCCTTCTTCTGCTTCTTCTGATTCACCCTCCAGACTTCACCTTCTCCTTCTCCTTCTTCTGCTTCTTCTGCTTCACCCTCCAGACTTCACCTTCTCCTTCTCCTTCTTCTGCTTCTTCTGCTTCACCCTCCTGACTTCACCTTCTCCTTCTCCTTCTTCTACTTCTTCTGATTCACCCTCCAGACTTCACCTTCTCCTTCTCCTTCGTCTGCTTCTTCTGATTCACCCTCCAGACTACACCTTCTCCTTCTCCTTCTTCTACTTCTTCTGATTCACCCTCCAGACTTCACCTTCTCCTTCTCCTTCTTCTGTTTCTTCTGATTCACCCTCCAGACTTCACCTTCTCCTTCTCCTTCTTCTACTTCTTCTGATTCACCCTCCAGACTTCACCTTCTCCTTCTCATTCGTCTACTTCTTCTGATTCACCCTCCAGACTACACCTTCTCCTTCTCCTTCTTCTACTTCTTCTGATTCACCCTCCAGACTTCACCTTCTCCTTCTCCTTCTTCTGTTTCTTCTGATTCACCCTCCAGACTTCACCTTCTCCTTCTCCTTCTTCTGCTTCTTCTGATTCACCCTCCAGACTTCACCTTCTCCTTCTCCTTCTTCTGCTTCTTCTGATTCACCCTCCAGACTTCACCTTCTCCTTCTCCTTCTTCTACTTCTTCTGATTCACCCTCCAGACTTCACCTTCTCCTTCTCCTTCTTCTGCTTCTTCTGATTCACCCTCCAGACTTCACCTTCTCCTTCTCCTTCGTCTACTTCTTCTGATTCACCCTCCAGACTACACCTTCTCCTTCTCCTTCTTCTACTTCTTCTGATACACCCTCCAGACTTCACCTTCTCCTTCTCCTTCTTCTGTTTCTTCTGATTCACCCTCCAGACTTCACCTTCTCCTTCTCCTTCTTCTACTTCTTCTGATTCAGCCTCCAGACTTCACCTTCTCCTTCTCCTTCTTCTACTTCTTCTGATTCACCCTCCAGACTTCATCTTCTCCTTCTCCTTCTTCTCCTTCTTCTGATTCACCCTCCAGACTTCACCTTCTCCTTCTCCTTCTTCTGCTTCTTCTGATTCACCCTCCAGACTTCACCTTCTCCTTCTCCTTCTTCTACTTCTTCTGATTCACCCTCCAGACTTCACCTTCTCCTTCTCCTTCTTCTACTTCTTCTGATTCACCCTCCAGTGTTCACCTTCTCCTTCTCCTTCTTCTGTTTCTTCTGCTTCACCCTCCAGACTTCACCTTCTCCTTCTCTTTCTTCTGCTTCTTCTGATTCACCCTCCAGACTTCACCTTCTCCTTCTCCTTCTTCTGATTCTTCTGATTCACGCTCCAGACTTCACCTTCTCCCTCTCCTTCTTCTGCTTCTTCTGATTCACCCTCCAGACCTCACCTTCTCCTTCTCCTTCTTCTACTTCTTCTGATTCACCCTCCTGACTTCACCTTCTCCTTCTCCTTCATCTACTTCTTCTGCTTCACCCTCCAGACTTCACCTTCTCCTTCTCCTTCTTCTACTTCTTCTGATTCACCCTCCAGACTTCACCTTCTCCTTCTCCTTCTTATACTTCTTCTGATTCACCCTCCAGACTTCACCTTCTCCTTCTCCTTCTTCTACTTCTTCTGATTCACCCTCCAGACTTCACCTTCTCCTTCTCCTTCTTCTGCTTCTTCTGATTCACCCTCCAGATTTCACCTTCTCCTTCTCCTTATTCTGCTTCTTCTGATTCACCCTCCAGACTTCACCTTCTCCTTCTCCTTCTTCTGCTTCTTCTGATTCACCCTCCAGACTTCACCTTCTCCTTCTCCTTCTTCTGCTTCTTCTGATTCACCCTCCAGACTTCACCTTCTCCTTCTCCTTCTTCTACTTCTTCTGATTCACCCTCCAGACTTCACCTTCTCCTTCTCCTTCTTCTGCTTCTTCTGATTCACCCTCCAGACTTCACCTTCTCCTTCTCCTTCGTCTACTTCTTCTGATTCACCCTCCAGACTACACCTTCTCCTTCTCCTTCTTCTACTTCTTCTGATTCACCCTCCAGACTTCACCTTCTCCTTCTCCTTCTTCTGTTTCTTCTGATTCACCCTCCAGACTTCATCTTCTCCTTCTCCTTCTTCTACTTCTTCTGATTCACCCTCCAGACTTCACCTTCTCCTTCTCCTTCTTCTAATTCTTCTGATTCACCCTCCAGACTTCATCTTCTCCTTCTCCTTCTTCTGCTTCTTCTGATTCACCCTCCAGACTTCACCTTCTCCTTCTCCTTCTTCTGCTTCTTCTGATTCACCCTCCAGACTTCAACTTCTCCTTCTCCTTCTTCCACTTCTTCTGATTCACCCTCCAGACTTCACCTTCTCCTTCTCCTTCTTCTACTTCTTCTGCGACACCCCCCTGACTTCACCTGCTCCTTCTCCTTCTTCTGCTTCTTCTGATTCACCCTCCTAAATTCACCTTCTCCTTCTCCTTCTTCTGCTTCTTCTGATTCACCCTCCTGACTTCACCTTCTCCTTCTCCTTCTTCTGCTTCTTCTGATTCACCCTCCAGACTTCACCTTCTCCTTCTCCTTCTTCTGCTTCTTCTGATTCACCCTCCAGACTTCACCTTCTCCTTCTCCTTCTTCTGCTTCTTCTGCTTCACCCTCCAGACTTCACCTTCTCCTTCTCCTTCTTCTGCTTCTTCTGCTTCACCCTCCTGACTTCACCTTCTCCTTCTCCTTCTTCTACTTCTTCTGATTCACCCTCCTGACTTCACCTTCTCCTTCTCCTTCTTCTACTTCTTCTGCTTCACCCTCCAGACTTCACCTTCTCCTTCTCCTTCTTCTACTTCTTCTGATTCACCCTCCAGACTTCACCTTCTCCTTCTCCTTCTTCTACTTCTTCTGATTCACCCTCCAGACTTCACCTTCTCCTTCTCCTTCTTCTACTTCTTCTGATTCATCCTCCAGACTTCACCTTCTCCTTCTCCTTCTTCTGCTTCTTCTGATTCACCCTCCAGACTTTACCTTCTCCTTCTCCTTATTCTGCTTCTTCTGCTGCGCCCTCCAGACTTCACCTTCTCCTTCTCCTTCTTCTGCTTCTTCTGCTTCACACTCCAGACTTCACCTTCTCCTTCTCCTTCTTCTGCTTCTTCTGCTGCGCCCTCCAGGCTTCACCTTCTCCTTCTCCTTCTTCTGCTTCTTCTGCTTCACCGTCCTGACTTCACCTTCTCCTTCTCCTTCTTCTACTTCTTCTGCGACACCCCCCTGACTTCACCTGCTCCTTCTCCTTCTTCTGCTTCTTCTGATTCACCCTCCTAAATTCACCTTCTCCTTCTCCTTCTTCTGCTTCTTCTGATTCACCCTCCTGACTTCACCTTCTCCTTCTCCTTCTTCTGCTTCTTCTGATTCACCCTCCAGACTTCACCTTCTCCTTCTCCTTCTTCTGCTTCTTCTGATTCACCCTCCAGGCTTCACCTTCTCCTTCTCCTTCTTCTGCTTCTTCTGCTTCACCGTCCAGACTTCACCTTCTCCTTCTCCTTCTTCTGCTTCTTCTGCTTCACCCCCCTGACTTCACCTGCTCCTTCTCCTTCTTCTGCTTCTTCTGATTCACCCTCCTAAATTCACCTTCTCCTTCTCCTTCTTCTGCTTCTTCTGATTCACCCTCCAGACTTCACCTTCTCCTTCTCCTTCTTCTGCTTCTTCTGCTTCACACTCCAGACTTCACCTTCTCCTTCTCCTTCTTCTGCTTCTTCTGCTGCGCCCTCCAGGCTTCACCTTCTCCTTCTCCTTCTTCTGCTTCTTCTGCTTCACCGTCCTGACTTCACCTTCTCCTTCTCCTTCTTCTACTTCTTCTGATTCACCCTCCAGACTACACCTTCTCCTTCTCCTTCTTCTACTTCTTCTGATTCACCCTCCAGACTTCACCTTCTCCTTCTCGTTATTCTGCTTCTTCTGATTCAACCTCCAGACTTCACCTTCTCCTTCTCCTTCTTCTGCTTCTTCTGATTCACCCTCCAGACTTCACCTTCTCCTTCTCCTTCTTCTGTTTCTTCTGATTCGCCCTCCAGACTTCACCTTCTCCTTCTCCTTCTTCTGCTTCTTCTGATTCACCCTCCTGACTTCACCTTCTCCTTCTCCTTCTTCTACTTCTTCTGATTCACCCTCCAGACTACACCTTCTCCTTCTCCTTCTTCTACTTCTTCTGATTCACCCTCCAGACTTCACCTTCTCCTTCTCCTTCTTCTGTTTCTTCTGATTCACCCTCCAGACTTCACCTTCTCCTTCTCCTTCTTCTACTTCTTCTGATTCACCCTCCAGACTTCACCTTCTCCTTCTCCTTCGTCTACTTCTTCTGATTCACCCTCCAGACTACACCTTCTCCTTCTCCTTCTTCTGCTTCTTCTGATTCACCCTCCAGACTTCACCTTCTCCTTCTCCTTCTTAAACTTCTTCTGATTCACCCTCCAGACTTCATCATCTCCTTCTCCTTCTTCTGCATCTTCTGATTCACCCTCCAGACTTCACCTTCTCCTTCTCCTTCTTCTGCTTCTTCTGATTCACCCTCCAGACTTCACCTTCTCCTTCTCCTTATTCTGCTTCTTCTGATTCACCCTCCAGACTTCACCTTCTCCTTCTCCTTCTTCTACTTCTTCTGATTCACCCTCCAGTCTTCACATTCTCCTTCTCCTTCTTCTGTTTCTTCTGCTTCAGCCTCCAGACTTCACCTTCTCCTTCTCTTTCTTCTGATTCTTCTGATTCACCCTCCAGACTTCACCTTCTCCTTCTCCTTCTTCTGATTCTTCTGATTCACCCTCCAGACTTCACCTTCTCCTTCTCCTTCTTCTGCTTCTTCTGATTCACCCTCCTGGCTTCACCTTCTCCTTCTCCTTCTTCTACTTCTTCTGATTCACCCTCCTGACTTCACCTTCTCCTTCTCCTTCTTCTACCTCTTCTGATTCACCCTCCAGACTTCACCTTCTCCTTCTCCTTCTTCTACTTCTTCTGATTCACCTTCCAGACTTCACCTTCTCCTTCTCCTTCTTCTACTTCTTCTGATTCACCCTCCAGACTTCATCATCTCCTTCTCCTTCTTCTGCATCTTCTGATTCACCCTCCAGACTTCACCTTCTCCTTCTCCTTCTTCTGCTTCTTCTGATTCACCCTCCAGACTTCACCTTCTCCTTCTCCTTCTTCTGTTTCTTCTGATTCACCCTCCAGACTTCACCTTCTCCTTCTCCTTCTTCTACTTCTTCTGATTCACCCTCCAGACTTCACCTTCTCCTTCTCCTTCTTCTGCTTCTTCTGATTCACCCTCCAGACTTCACCTTCTCCTTCTCCTTATTCTGCTTCTTCTGATTCACCCTCCAGACTTCACCTTCTCCTTCTCCTTCTTCTACTTCTTCTGATTCACCCTCCAGTCTTCACATTCTCCTTCTCCTTCTTCTGTTTCTTCTGCTTCAGCCTCCAGACTTCACCTTCTCCTTCTCTTTCTTCTGATTCTTCTGATTCACCCTCCAGACTTCACCTTCTCCTTCTCCTTCTTCTGATTCTTCTGATTCACCCTCCAGACTTCACCTTCTCCTTCTCCTTCTTCTGCTTCTTCTGATTCACCCTCCAGTCTTCACATTCTCCTTCTCCTTCTTCTGTTTCTTCTGCTTCAGCCTCCAGACTTCACCTTCTCCTTCTCTTTCTTCTGATTCTTCTGATTCACCCTCCAGACTTCACCTTCTCCTTCTCCTTCTTCTGATTCTTCTGATTCACCCTCCAGACTTCACCTTCTCCTTCTCCTTCTTCTGCTTCTTCTGATTCACCCTCCTGGCTTCACCTTCTCCTTCTCCTTCTTCTACTTCTTCTGATTCACCCTCCTGACTTCACCTTCTCCTTCTCCTTCTTCTACCTCTTCTGATTCACCCTCCAGACTTCACCTTCTCCTTCTCCTTCTTCTACTTCTTCTGATTCACCTTCCAGACTTCACCTTCTCCTTCTCCTTCTTCTACTTCTTCTGATTCACCCTCCAGACTTCATCATCTCCTTCTCCTTCTTCTGCATCTTCTGATTCACCCTCCAGACTTCACCTTCTCCTTCTCCTTCTTCTGCTTCTTCTGATTCACCCTCCAGACTTCACCTTCTCCTTCTCCTTATTCTGCTTCTTCTGATTCACCCTCCAGACTTCACCTTCTCCTTCTCCTTCTTCTACTTCTTCTGATTCACCCTCCAGTCTTCACATTCTCCTTCTCCTTCTTCTGTTTCTTCTGCTTCAGCCTCCAGACTTCACCTTCTCCTTCTCTTTCTTCTGATTCTTCTGATTCACCCTCCAGACTTCACCTTCTCCTTCTCCTTCTTCTGATTCTTCTGATTCACCCTCCAGACTTCACCTTCTCCTTCTCCTTCTTCTGCTTCTTCTGATTCACCCTCCTGGCTTCACCTTCTCCTTCTCCTTCTTCTACTTCTTCTGATTCACCCTCCTGACTTCACCTTCTCCTTCTCCTTCTTCTCCTTCTTCTGCTTCACCCTCCAGACTTCACCTTCTCCTTCTCCTTCTTCTACCTCTTCTGATTCACCCTCCAGACTTCACCTTCTCCTTCTCCTTCTTCTGCTTCTTCTGATTCACCCTCCAGACTTCACCTTCTCCTTCTCCTTATTCTGCTTCTTCTGATTCACCCTCCAGACTTCACCTTCTCCTTCTCGTTATTCTGCTTCTTCTGATTCAACCTCCAGACTTCACCTTCTCCTTCTCCTTCTTCTGCTTCTTCTGATTCACCCTCCAGACTTCACCTTCTCCTTCTCCTTCTTCTGTTTCTTCTGATTCGCCCTCCAGACTTCACCTTCTCCTTCTCCTTCTTCTGCTTCTTCTGATTCACCCTCCTGACTTCACCTTCTCCTTCTCCTTCTTCTACTTCTTCTGATTCACCCTCCTGACTTCACCTTCTCCTTCTCCTTCTTCTACTTCTTCTGATTCACCCTCCAGACTTCACCTTCTCCTTCACCTTCTTCTGCTTCTTCTGCTTCACCCTCCAGACTTAACCTTCTCCTTCTCCTTCTTCTGCTTCTTCTGCTTCGCCCTCCAGACTTCACCTTCTCCTTCTCCTTCTTCTGCTTCTTCTGCTTCACTCTCCTGACTTCACCTTCTCCTTCTCCTTCTTCTACTTCTTCTGATTCACCCTCCAGACTTCACCCTCTCCTTCTCCTTCTTCTGCTTCTTCTGCTTCACCCTCCAGACTTCACCTTCTCTTTCTCCTTCTTCTGCTTCTTCTGCTGCGCCTTCCAGACTTCACCTTCTCCTTCTTCTGCTTCTTCTGATTCACCCTCCAGACTTCACCTTCTCCTTCTCCTTCTTCTACTTCTTCTGATCCACCCTCCTGACTTCACCTTCTCCTTCTCCTTCTTCTGCTTCTTCTGCTTCACCCTCCAGACTTCACCTTCTCCTTCTCCTTCTTCTGCTTCTTCTGCTTCACCCACCAGACTTCACCTTCTCCTTCTCCTTCTTCTGCTTCTTCTGCTTCACCCTCCTGACTTCACCTTCTCCTTCTCCTTCTTCTACCTCTTCTGATTCACCCTCCAGACTTCACCTTCTCCTTCTCCTTCTTCTGCTTCTTCTGATTCACCCTCCAGACTTCACCTTCTCCTTCTCCTTATTCTGCTTCTTCTGATTCACCCTCCAGACTTCACCTTCTCCTTCTCGTTATTCTGCTTCTTCTGATTCAACCTCCAGACTTCACCTTCTCCTTCTCCTTCTTCTGCTTCTTCTGATTCACCCTCCTGACTTCACCTTCTCCTTCTCCTTCTTCTCCTTCTTCTGCTTCACCCTCCAGACTTCACCTTCTCCTTCTCCTTCTTCTACCTCTTCTGATTCACCCTCCTGGCTTCACCTTCTCCTTCTCCTTCTTCTACTTCTTCTGATTCACACTCCTGACTTCACCTTCTCCTTCTCCTTCTTCTACCTCTTCTGATTCACCCTCCAGACTTCACCTTCTCCTTCTCCTTCTTCTACTTCTTCTGATTCACCTTCCAGACTTCACCTTCTCCTTCTCCTTCTTCTACTTCTTCTGATTCACCCTCCAGACTTCATCATCTCCTTCTCCTTCTTCTGCATCTTCTGATTCACCCTCCAGACTTCACCTTCTCCTTCTCCTTCTTCTGCTTCTTCTGATTCACCCTCCAGACTTCACCTTCTCCTTCTCCTTATTCTGCTTCTTCTGATTCACCCTCCAGACTTCACCTTCTCCTTCTCCTTCTTCTACTTCTTCTGATTCACCCTCCAGTCTTCACATTCTCCTTCTCCTTCTTCTGTTTCTTCTGCTTCAGCCTCCAGACTTCACCTTCTCCTTCTCTTTCTTCTGATTCTTCTGATTCACCCTCCAGACTTCACCTTCTCCTTCTCCTTCTTCTGATTCTTCTGATTCACCCTCCAGACTTCACCTTCTCCTTCTCCTTCTTCTGCTTCTTCTGATTCACCCTCCTGGCTTCACCTTCTCCTTCTCCTTCTTCTACTTCTTCTGATTCACCCTCCTGACTTCACCTTCTCCTTCTCCTTCTTCTCCTTCTTCTGCTTCACCCTCCAGACTTCACCTTCTCCTTCTCCTTCTTCTACCTCTTCTGATTCACCCTCCAGACTTCACCTTCTCCTTCTCCTTCTTCTGCTTCTTCTGATTCACCCTCCAGACTTCACCTTCTCCTTCTCCTTATTCTGCTTCTTCTGATTCACCCTCCAGACTTCACCTTCTCCTTCTCGTTATTCTGCTTCTTCTGATTCAACCTCCAGACTTCACCTTCTCCTTCTCCTTCTTCTGCTTCTTCTGATTCACCCTCCAGACTTCACCTTCTCCTTCTCCTTCTTCTGTTTCTTCTGATTCGCCCTCCAGACTTCACCTTCTCCTTCTCCTTCTTCTGCTTCTTCTGATTCACCCTCCTGACTTCACCTTCTCCTTCTCCTTCTTCTACTTCTTCTGATTCACCCTCCTGACTTCACCTTCTCCTTCTCCTTCTTCTACTTCTTCTGATTCACCCTCCAGACTTCACCTTCTCCTTCACCTTCTTCTGCTTCTTCTGCTTCACCCTCCAGACTTAACCTTCTCCTTCTCCTTCTTCTGCTTCTTCTGCTTCGCCCTCCAGACTTCACCTTCTCCTTCTCCTTCTTCTGCTTCTTCTGCTTCACTCTCCTGACTTCACCTTCTCCTTCTCCTTCTTCTACTTCTTCTGATTCACCCTCCAGACTTCACCCTCTCCTTCTCCTTCTTCTGCTTCTTCTGCTTCAACCTCCAGACTTCACCTTCTCTTTCTCCTTCTTCTGCTTCTTCTGCTGCGCCTTCCAGACTTCACCTTCTCCTTCTCCTTCTTCTGCTTCTTCTGATTCACCCTCCAGACTTCACCTTCTCCTTCTCCTTCTTCTACTTCTTCTGATCCACCCTCCTGACTTCACCTTCTCCTTCTCCTTCTTCTGCTTCTTCTGCTTCACCCTCCAGACTTCACCTTCTCCTTCTCCTTCTTCTGCTTCTTCTGCTTCACCCACCAGACTTCACCTTCTCCTTCTCCTTCTTCTGCTTCTTCTGCTTCACCCTCCTGACTTCACCTTCTCCTTCTCCTTCTTCTACCTCTTCTGATTCACCCTCCAGACTTCACCTTCTCCTTCTCCTTCTTCTGCTTCTTCTGATTCACCCTCCAGACTTCACCTTCTCCTTCTCCTTATTCTGCTTCTTCTGATTCACCCTCCAGACTTCACCTTCTCCTTCTCGTTATTCTGCTTCTTCTGATTCAACCTCCAGACTTCACCTTCTCCTTCTCCTTCTTCTGCTTCTTCTGATTCACCCTCCTGACTTCACCTTCTCCTTCTCCTTCTTCTCCTTCTTCTGCTTCACCCTCCAGACTTCACCTTCTCCTTCTCCTTCTTCTACCTCTTCTGATTCACCCTCCAGACTTCACCTTCTCCTTCTCCTTCTTCTACTTCTTCTGATTCACCCTCCAGACTTCATCATCTCCTTCTCCTTCTTCTGCATCTTCTGATTCACCCTCCAGACTTCATCATCTCCTTCTCCTTCTTCTGCATCTTCTGATTCACCCTCCAGACTTCACCTTCTCCTTCTCCTTCTTCTGCTTCTTCTGATTCACCCTCCAGACTTCACCTTCTCCTTCTCCTTATTCTGCTTCTTCTGATTCACCCTCCAGACTTCACCTTCTCCTTCTCCTTCTTCTACTTCTTCTGATTCACCCTCCAGTCTTCACATTCTCCTTCTCCTTCTTCTGTTTCTTCTGCTTCAGCCTCCAGACTTCACCTTCTCCTTCTCTTTCTTCTGATTCTTCTGATTCACCCTCCAGACTTCACCTTCTCCTTCTCCTTCTTCTGATTCTTCTGATTCACCCTCCAGACTTCACCTTCTCCTTCTCCTTCTTCTGCTTCTTCTGATTCACCCTCCAGTCTTCACATTCTCCTTCTCCTTCTTCTGTTTCTTCTGCTTCAGCCTCCAGACTTCACCTTCTCCTTCTCTTTCTTCTGATTCTTCTGATTCACCCTCCAGACTTCACCTTCTCCTTCTCCTTCTTCTGATTCTTCTGATTCACCCTCCAGACTTCACCTTCTCCTTCTCCTTCTTCTGCTTCTTCTGATTCACCCTCCTGGCTTCACCTTCTCCTTCTCCTTCTTCTACTTCTTCTGATTCACCCTCCTGACTTCACCTTCTCCTTCTCCTTCTTCTACCTCTTCTGATTCACCCTCCAGACTTCACCTTCTCCTTCTCCTTCTTCTACTTCTTCTGATTCACCTTCCAGACTTCACCTTCTCCTTCTCCTTCTTCTACTTCTTCTGATTCACCCTCCAGACTTCATCATCTCCTTCTCCTTCTTCTGCATCTTCTGATTCACCCTCCAGACTTCACCTTCTCCTTCTCCTTCTTCTGCTTCTTCTGATTCACCCTCCAGACTTCACCTTCTCCTTCTCCTTATTCTGCTTCTTCTGATTCACCCTCCAGACTTCACCTTCTCCTTCTCCTTCTTCTACTTCTTCTGATTCACCCTCCAGTCTTCACATTCTCCTTCTCCTTCTTCTGTTTCTTCTGCTTCAGCCTCCAGACTTCACCTTCTCCTTCTCTTTCTTCTGATTCTTCTGATTCACCCTCCAGACTTCACCTTCTCCTTCTCCTTCTTCTGATTCTTCTGATTCACCCTCCAGACTTCACCTTCTCCTTCTCCTTCTTCTGCTTCTTCTGATTCACCCTCCTGGCTTCACCTTCTCCTTCTCCTTCTTCTACTTCTTCTGATTCACCCTCCTGACTTCACCTTCTCCTTCTCCTTCTTCTCCTTCTTCTGCTTCACCCTCCAGACTTCCCCTTCTCCTTCTCCTTCTTCTACCTCTTCTGATTCACCCTCCAGACTTCACCTTCTCCTTCTCCTTCTTCTGCTTCTTCTGATTCACCCTCCAGACTTCACCTTCTCCTTCTCCTTATTCTGCTTCTTCTGATTCACCCTCCAGACTTCACCTTCTCCTTCTCGTTATTCTGCTTCTTCTGATTCAACCTCCAGACTTCACCTTCTCCTTCTCCTTCTTCTGCTTCTTCTGATTCACCCTCCAGACTTCACCTTCTCCTTCTCCTTCTTCTGTTTCTTCTGATTCGCCCTCCAGACTTCACCTTCTCCTTCTCCTTCTTCTGCTTCTTCTGATTCACCCTCCTGACTTCACCTTCTCCTTCTCCTTCTTCTACTTCTTCTGATTCACCCTCCTGACTTCACCTTCTCCTTCTCCTTCTTCTACTTCTTCTGATTCACCCTCCAGACTTCACCTTCTCCTTCACCTTCTTCTGCTTCTTCTGCTTCACCCTCCAGACTTAACCTTCTCCTTCTCCTTCTTCTGCTTCTTCTGCTTCGCCCTCCAGACTTCACCTTCTCCTTCTCCTTCTTCTGCTTCTTCTGCTTCACTCTCCTGACTTCACCTTCTCCTTCTCCTTCTTCTACTTCTTCTGATTCACCCTCCAGACTTCACCCTCTCCTTCTCCTTCTTCTGCTTCTTCTGCTTCACCCTCCAGACTTCACCTTCTCTTTCTCCTTCTTCTGCTTCTTCTGCTGCGCCTTCCAGACTTCACCTTCTCCTTCTTCTGCTTCTTCTGATTCACCCTCCAGACTTCACCTTCTCCTTCTCCTTCTTCTACTTCTTCTGATCCACCCTCCTGACTTCACCTTCTCCTTCTCCTTCTTCTGCTTCTTCTGCTTCACCCTCCAGACTTCACCTTCTCCTTCTCCTTCTTCTGCTTCTTCTGCTTCACCCACCAGACTTCACCTTCTCCTTCTCCTTCTTCTGCTTCTTCTGCTTCACCCTCCTGACTTCACCTTCTCCTTCTCCTTCTTCTACCTCTTCTGATTCACCCTCCAGACTTCACCTTCTCCTTCTCCTTCTTCTGCTTCTTCTGATTCACCCTCCAGACTTCACCTTCTCCTTCTCCTTATTCTGCTTCTTCTGATTCACCCTCCAGACTTCACCTTCTCCTTCTCGTTATTCTGCTTCTTCTGATTCAACCTCCAGACTTCACCTTCTCCTTCTCCTTCTTCTGCTTCTTCTGATTCACCCTCCTGACTTCACCTTCTCCTTCTCCTTCTTCTCCTTCTTCTGCTTCACCCTCCAGACTTCACCTTCTCCTTCTCCTTCTTCTACCTCTTCTGATTCACCCTCCTGGCTTCACCTTCTCCTTCTCCTTCTTCTACTTCTTCTGATTCACACTCCTGACTTCACCTTCTCCTTCTCCTTCTTCTACCTCTTCTGATTCACCCTCCAGACTTCACCTTCTCCTTCTCCTTCTTCTACTTCTTCTGATTCACCTTCCAGACTTCACCTTCTCCTTCTCCTTCTTCTACTTCTTCTGATTCACCCTCCAGACTTCATCATCTCCTTCTCCTTCTTCTGCATCTTCTGATTCACCCTCCAGACTTCACCTTCTCC
>NW_028225921.1:0-111645 GCF_052327205.1 Somniosus microcephalus
ATTTAACTACATATATAATAATAATCACTGGCAAATTAACTACATATTATAATAATAATCACTGGCAAATTAACTACATATATAATAATAATCACTGGCAATTAACTACATATATAATAATAATCACTAGCAAATTAACTACATATATAATAATAATCACTGGCAAATTAACTACATATATAATAATAATCACTGACAAATTAACTACATATATAATAATAATCACTAGCAAATTAACTACATATATAATAATAATCACTAGCAAATTAACTACATATATAATAATAATCACTAGCAAATTAACTACATATATAATAATAATCACTGGCAAATTAACTACATATATAATAATAATCACTGGCAATTAACTACATATATATAATAATCACTAGCAAATTAACTACATATATAATAATAATCACTGGCAAATTAACTACATATATAATAATAATCACTAGCAAATTCACTACATATATAATAATAATCACTGGCAAATTACTACATATATAATAATAATCACTGGCAAATTAACTACATATATAATAATAATCACGAGCAAATTAACTACATATATAATAATAATCACTGGCAAATTAACTCCATATATATAATAATCACTAGCAAATTAACTACATATATAATAATAATAACTGGCAAATTAACTACATATATAATAATAATCACTAGCAAATTAACTACATATATAATAATAATCACTGGCAAATTAACTACATATATAATAACAATCACTGTCAAATTAACTGCATATATAATAATATTCACTAGCAAATTAACTACACTTCTAATAATAATCACTGGCAAATTAACTACATATATAATAATAATCACTGGCAAACTAACTACAGATATAATAATAATCACTAGCAAATTAACTATATATATAATAATTATCACTAGCAAGTTAACTACATATATAATAATAATCACTACCAAATTAAGTACATTTATATAATAATCACTGGCAAATTAACTACATATATAATAATAATCACGAGCAAATTAACTACATATATAATAATAATCACTGGCAAATTAACTACTTATATAATAATAATCACTAGCAAATTAACTAAATATATTATAATAATCACTAGCAAATTAACTACATATATAATAATAATCTCGAGCAAATTAACTACATATATAATAATAATCACTAGCAAATTAACTACATATATAATAATAATCACTGGCAAATTAACTACATATGTAATAATAATCACTGGCAAATTAACTACATATATAATAATAATCACTGGCAAATTAACTACATATATAATAATAATCACTAGCAAATTAACTACATATATAATAATAATCACTGGCAAATTAACTACATATATAATAATATTCACTGGCAAATTAACTACATATATAATAATAATCACTAGCAAATTAACTACATATATAATAATAATCACTGGCAAATTAACTACATATATAATAATAATCACTGGCAAGTTAACTACATATATAATAATAATCACTGGCAAATTAACTACATATATAATAATAATCACTGGCAAATTAACTACATATATATAATAATCACTAGCAAATTAACTACATATATAATAATAATCACTGGCAAATTAACTACATATATAATAATAATCACTGGCAAATTAACTACATATATAATAATAATCACTAGCAAATTAACGACATATATAATAATAATAACTAGCAAATTAACTACATATATAATAATAATCAGTAGCAAATTAACTACATATATAATAATCACTAGCAAATTAACTACATATATAATAATAATCACTAGCAAATTAACTACATATATATAATAATCACTGGCAAATTAACTACATATATAATAATAATCACTGACAAATTAACTACATATATATAATAATCACTAGCAAATTAACTACATATATAATAATAATCACTGGCAAATTAACTACATATATAATAATAATCACTAGCAAATTAACTACATATATAATAATAATCACTGGCAAATTAACTACATATATAATAATAATCACTAGCAAAGTAACTACATATATAATAATAATCACTGGCAAATTAACTACATATATAATAATAATCGCTGGCAAATTAACTACATATATAATAATAATCACTGGCAAATTAACTACATGTATAATAATAATCACTGGCAAATTAACTACATATATAATAATAATCACTAGCAAATTAACTACGGCCTAGAAATTGGGTTTTGGTGCAGCAACGGCTTTAGCGCCGGAAGTTAGTGCCGGAGCTAAGTCGCGCTGGTCGGGCCAAAAATTCACTACTTCTGCGCCCAAACGGCTGCCGGCGCTGCTGAAAGCTGTTAGCGCCTGAAAACTGGCGCTATGCGCTGAATTTCGGCGCTGTTCCGGCGCTGCGGCGCCCGCTGCGGTGCGGCAGGTTCGGGAAGTGCAGGCCTCCTCCTTCCCTTAAGGAGGACCTGCCTGCAGCCGGCCGCGGCCCGCGATAATCTTATTAAAAATGAGCCCGGCACCTCGGACAAGTGCCGGGCTTGCTTCTGTTCCGGCGGGGGGGGAAGTCCGGGGAGGGAGCTGCGGCCAGGCGGGCGGCGGGAAAGCGGCCGGCCGCCGCGGGGCCTTTAATGCGCCGGCGCAAACTTGTGCAAGGCACCTCTGCCAGAACGTTGCTTCCGGCTGCCACGGGCGAGGCGGCCGCAAGTCAATTTCCCAGTTCCGGGGGGGGTTACCATGGCAACCGGGATGCTGCGCACACCGATGACGTCATCGGTGCCGGCGCAGCGCTACCGGTCTACCGCGGCGGAAGGGCCCCAGGCAATTTAGGCGCCGGCGCCAATTGCAGCGCTAGGCCCTCTAGCGCCGCAAAATTGGCGCTAAGGGCACTGAATTTCTAGGCCTACATATATAATAATAATCACTGGCAAATTAACTACATATATAATAATAATCACAAGCAAATCAACTACATATATAATAATAATCACTGGCAAATTAACTAAATATATAATAATAATCACTGGCAAATTAACTACATATATAATAATAATCACTGGCAAATTAACTACATATATAATAATAATCACTAGCAAATTAACGACATATACAATAATAATCACTAGCAAATTAACTACATATATAATAATAATCACTGGCAAATTAACTACATATATAATAATAATCACTGGCAAATTAACTACGTATATAATAATAATCACAAGCAAATTAACTACATATATAATAATAATCACTGGCAAATTAACTAAATATATAATAATAATCACTGGCAAATTAACTACATATATAATAATAATCACAAGCAAATCAACTACATATATAATAATAATCACTGGCAAATTAACTAAATATATAATAATAATCACTGGCAAATTAACTACATATATAATAATAATCACTAACAAATTAACTACATATATAATAATAATCACTAGCAAATTAACGACATATACAATAATAATCACTAGCAAATTAACTACATATATAATAATAATCACTGGCAAATTAACTACATATATAATAATAATCACTGGCAAATTAACTACGTATATAATAATAATCACTAGCAAATTAACTACATATATAATAATAATCACTGGCAAATTAACTACGTATACAATAATTATCACCAGCAAATTAACTACGTATATAATAATAATCACTCGCAAATTAACTACATATATAATAATACTCACTAGCAAATTAACGACATATATAATAAGAAGTACTAGCAAATTAACTACATGTGTAATAATAATCACTGGCAAATTAACTACAAAAAAATAATAATCACTAGCAAATTAAGTACATACAATAATAATCACTAGCAAATTAACTACATATATAATAATAATCACTGGCAAATTAACTACATATGTAATAATAATCACTAGCAAATTAACTACATATATAATAATAATCACTAGCAAATGAACTACATATACAATAATAATCACTGGCAAATTAACTACATATATAATAATAATCACTGGCAAATTAACTACATATATAATAATAATCACTGGCAAATTCACTACATATATAATAATAATCACTAGCAAATGAACTACATATGTAATAATAATCACGAGCAAATTAACTACATATATAATAATAATCACTGGCAAATTAACTACATATATAATAATAATCACTAGCAAATTAACTACATATATAATAATAATCACTAGCAAATTAACTACATATATAATAATAATCACTGGCAAAGTAACGACATATATAATAATAATCACTGGCAAATTAACTACATGTATAATAATAATCGCTAGCAAATTAACTACATATATAATAATAATCACTGGCAAATTAACTACATATATAATAATAATCACTGGCAAATTAACTACATATATAATAATAATCACTAGCAAATTAACTACATATATAATAATAATCACTGGCAAATTAACTACATATATAATAATAATCACTGGCAAATTAACTACATATATAATAATAATCACTGGCAAATTAACTACATATATAATAATAATCACTAGCAAATTAACTGCATATATAATAATAATCACTGGCAAATTAACTACATATATAATAATAATCACTAGCAAATTAACGACATATATAATAATAATCACTTGCAAATTAACTACATATATAATAATAATCACTGGCAAATTAACTACATATATAATAATAATTACTGGCAAATTAACTACATATATATAATAATCCCTAGCAAATTAACTACATATATAATAATAATCACTGGCAAATTAACTACATATATAATAATAATCACTGGCAAACTAACTACAGATATAATAATAATCACTAGCAAATTAACTACATATATAATAATAATCACTAGCAAGTTAACTACATATATAATAATAATCACTACCAAATTAACAACATTTATAATAATAATCACTGGCAAATTAACTACATATATAATAATAATCACTAACAAATTAACTACATATATAATAATAATCACTAGCAAATTAACTACATATATAATAATAAACACTAGCAAATTAACTAAATATATTATAATAATCACTAGCAAATTAACTACATATATAATAATAATCTCTAGCAAATTAACTAAATATATAATAATAATCACCAGCAAATTAACTACATATATAATAATAATCACTGGCAAATTAACTACATATAATAATAATCACTAGCAAATTAACTACATATATAATAATAATCACTTGCAAATTAACTACAAAAATAATAATAATCACTGGCAAATTAACTACATATATAATAATATTCACTGGCAAATTAACTACATATATAATAATAATCACTAGCAAATTAACTACATATATAATAATAATCACTAGCAAATTAACTGCATATATAATAATAATCACTAGCAAGTTAACTACATATATAATAATAATCACTAGCAAATTAACTACATATATAATAATAATCACTGGCAAATTAACTACATATATAATAATAATCACTGGCAAATTAACTACATATATAATAATAATCACTAGCAAATTAACTACGTATATAATAATAATAACTAGCAAATTAACTACATATATAATAATAATCAGTAGCAAATTAACTACATATATATAATAATCACTGGCAAATTAACTACATATATAATAATAATCACTGGCAAATTAACTACATATATATAATAATCACTAGCAAATTAACTACATATATAATAATAATCACTGGCAAATTAACTACATATATAATAATAATCACCAGCAAATTAACTACATATATAATAATAAGCACTGGCAAATTAACTACATATATAATAATAATCACTAGCAAAGTAACTACATATATAATAATAATCACTGGCAAATTAACTACATATATAATAATAATCGCTGGCAAATTAACTACATATATAATAATAATCACTGGCAAATTAACTACATATATAATAATAATCACTGGCAAATTAACTTCATATATAATAATAATCACCAGCAAATTAACTACGGCCTAGAAATTGGGTTTTGGCGCAGCAACGGCTTTAGTGCCGGAAGTTAGTGCCGGAGCTAAGTCGCGCTGGTCGGGCCAAAAATTCACTACTTCTGCGCCCAAACGGCTGCCGGCGCTGCTGAAAGCTGTTAGCGCCTGAAAACTGGCGCTATGCGCTGAATTTCGGCGCTATTCCGGCGCTGCGGCGCCCGCTGCGGTGCGGCAGGTTCGGGAAGTGCAGGCCTCCTCCTTCCCTGAAGGAGGACCTGCCTGCAGCCGGCCGCGGCCCGCGATAATCTTATTAAAAATGAGCCCGGCACCTCGGACAAGTGCCGGGCTTGCTTCTGTTCCGGGGGGGGGGAAGTCCGGGGAGGGAGCTGCGGCCAGGCGGGCGGCGGGAAAGCGGCCGGCCGCCGCGGGGCCTTTAATGCGCCGGCGCAAACTTGTGCAAGGCACCTCTGCCAGAACGTTGCTTGCGGCTGCCACGGGCGAGGCGGCCGCAAGTCAATTTCCCAGTTCGGGCAGGTTACCATGGCAACCGGGATGCTGCGCACACCGATGACGTCATCGGTGCCGGCGCAGCGCTACCGGTCTACCGCGGCGGAAGGGCCCCAGGCAATTTAGCCGCCGGCGCCAATTGCAGCGCTAGGCCCTCTAGCGCCGCAAAATCGGCGCTAAGGGCACTGAATTTCTAGGCCTACATATATAATAATAATCACTGGCAAATTAACTACATATATAATAATAATCACAAGCAAATCAACTACATATAAAATAATAATCACTGGCAAATTAACTACATATATAATAATAATCACTGGCAAATTAACTACATATATAATAATAATCACTAGCAAATTAACTACATATATAATAATAATCACTAGCAAATTAACTACATATACAATAATAATCACTAGCAAATTAACTACATATATAATAATAATCACTGGCAAATTAACTACGTATACAATAATAATCACTCGCAAATTAAGTACGTATATAATAATAATCACTAGCAAATTAACTACATATATAATAATAAACACTAGCAAATTAACTAAATATATTATAATAATCACTAGCAAATTAACTACATATATAATAATAATCACTAGCAAGTTAACTACATATATAATAATAATCACTACCAAATTAACAACATTTATAATAATAATCACTGGCAAATTAACTACATATATAATAATAATCACTAGCAAATTAACTACATATATAATAATAATCACTAGCAAATTAACTACATATATAATAATAAACACTAGCAAATTAACTAAATATATTATAATAATCACTAGCAAATTAACTACATATATAATAATAATCTCTAGCAAATTAACTACATATATAATAATAATCACCAGCAAATTAACTACATATATAATAATAATCACTGGCAAATTAACTACATATAATAATAATCACTAGCAAATTAACTACATATATAATAATAATCACTTGCAAATTAACTACAAAAATAATAATAATCACTGGCAAATTAACTACATATATAATAATATTCACTGGCAAATTAACTACATATATAATAATAATCACTAGCAAATTAACTACATATATAATAATAATCACTAGCAAATTAACTGCATATATAATAATAATCACTAGCAAGTTAACTACATATATAATAATAATCACTAGCAAATTAACTACATATATAATAATAATCACTGGCAAATTAACTACATATATAATAATAATCACTGGCAAATTAACTACATATATAATAATAATCACTAGCAAATTAACTACGTATATAATAATAATAACTAGCAAATTAACTACATATATAATAATAATCAGTAGCAAATTAACTACATATATATAATAATCACTGGCAAATTAACTACATATATAATAATAATCACTGGCAAATTAACTACATATATATAATAATCACTAGCAAATTAACTACATATATAATAATAATCACTGGCAAATTAACTACATATATAATAATAATCACCAGCAAATTAACTACATATATAATAATAAGCACTGGCAAATTAACTACATATATAATAATAATCACTAGCAAAGTAACTACATATATAATAATAATCACTGGCAAATTAACTACATATATAATAATAATCGCTGGCAAATTAACTACATATATAATAATAATCACTGGCAAATTAACTACATATATAATAATAATCACTGGCAAATTAACTTCATATATAATAATAATCACCAGCAAATTAACTACGGCCTAGAAATTGGGTTTTGGCGCAGCAACGGCTTTAGTGCCGGAAGTTAGTGCCGGAGCTAAGTCGCGCTGGTCGGGCCAAAAATTCACTACTTCTGCGCCCAAACGGCTGCCGGCGCTGCTGAAAGCTGTTAGCGCCTGAAAACTGGCGCTATGCGCTGAATTTCGGCGCTATTCCGGCGCTGCGGCGCCCGCTGCGGTGCGGCAGGTTCGGGAAGTGCAGGCCTCCTCCTTCCCTGAAGGAGGACCTGCCTGCAGCCGGCCGCGGCCAGCGATAATCTTATTAAAAATGAGCCCGGCACCTCGGACAAGTGCCGGGCTTGCTTCTGTTCCGGGGGGGGGGGAAGTCCGGGGAGGGAGCTGCGGCCAGGCGGGCGGCGGGAAAGCGGCCGGCCGCCGCGGGGCCTTTAATGCGCCGGCGCAAACTTGTGCAAGGCACCTCTGCCAGAACGTTGCTTGCGGCTGCCACGGGCGAGGCGGCCGCAAGTCAATTTCCCAGTTCGGGCAGGTTACCATGGCAACCGGGATGCTGCGCACACCGATGACGTCATCGGTGCCGGCGCAGCGCTACCGGTCTACCGCGGCGGAAGGGCCCCAGGCAATTTAGCCGCCGGCGCCAATTGCAGCGCTAGGCCCTCTAGCGCCGCAAAATCGGCGCTAAGGGCACTGAATTTCTAGGCCTACATATATAATAATAATCACTGGCAAATTAACTACATATATAATAATAATCACAAGCAAATCAACTACATATAAAATAATAATCACTGGCAAATTAACTACATATATAATAATAATCACTGGCAAATTAACTACATATATAATAATAATCACTCGCAAATTAACTACATATATAATAATAATCACTAGCAAATTAACTACATATACAATAATAATCACTAGCAAATTAACTACATATATAATAATAATCACTGGCAAATTAACTACGTATACAATAATAATCACTCGCAAATTAACTACGTATATAATAATAATCACTAGCAAATTAACTACATATATAATAATAATCACTAGCAAATTAACGACATATATAATAATAAGCACTAGCAAATTAACTACATATGTAATAATAATCACTGGCAAATTAAATACAAAAAAATAATAATCACTAGCAAATTAACTACATATAATAATAATCACTAGCAAATTAACTACATATATAATAATAATCACTGGCAAATTAACTACATATATAATAATAATCACTAGCAAATTAACTACATATATAATAATAATCACTAGCAAATGAACTACATATATAACAATAATCACTGGCAAATTAACTACATATATAATAATAATCACTGGCAAATTAACTACATATATAATAATAATCACTGGCAAATTCACTACATATATAATAATAATCACTAGCAAATGAACTACATATATAATAATAATCACGAGCAAATTAACTACATATATAATAATAATCACTGGCAAATTAACTACATATATAATAATAATCACGAGCAAATTAACTACATATATAATAATAATCACTAGCAAATTAACTACATATATAATAATAATCACTGGCAAATTAACTACATATATAATAATAATCACTGGCAAATTAACTACATGTATAATAATAATCGCTAGCAAATTAACTACATATATAATAATAATCACTGGCAAATTAACTACATATATAATAATAATCTATGGCAAATTAACTACATATATAATAATAATCACTAGCAAATTAACTACATATATAATAATAATCACTGCCAAATTAACTACATATATAATAAGAATCACTCGCAAATTAATTACATATATAATAATAATCACTGGCAAATTAACTACATATATAATAATAATCACTGGCAAATTAACTACATATATAATAATAATCAGGAGCAAATTAACTACATACATAATAATAATCAGTAGCAAATTAACTACATATATAATAATAATCCCTAGCAAATTAACCACATATATAATAATAATCACTGGCAAATTAACTACATATATAATAATAATCACTGGCAAATTAACTACATATATATAATAATCACTAGCAAATTAACTACATATATAATAATCACTGGAAAATTAACTACATATATAATAATAATCACTGGCAAATTAACTACATATATAATAACAATCACTGGCAAATTAACTACATATATAATAATATTCACTGGCAAACTAACTACATATATAATAATAATCACTGGCAAATTAACTACATATATAATAATAATCACAAGCAAATCAACTACATATATAATAATAATCACTGGCAAATTAACTACATATATAATAATAATCACTGGCAAATTAACTACATATATAATAATAATCACTAGCAAATTAACTACATATATAATAATAATCACTAGCAAATTAACTACATATACAATAATAATCACTAGCAAATTAACTACATATATAATAATAATCACTGGCAAATTAACTACATATATAATAATAATCACTGGCAAATTAACTATGTATATAATAATAATCACTAGCAAATTAACTACATATGTAATAATAATCACTGGCAAATTAACTACATATATAATAATAAACACTGGCAAATTAACTACAAAAAAATAATAATCACTAGCAAATTAACTACATATAATAATAATCACTAGCAAATTAACTACATATATAATAATCACTGGCAAATTAACTACATATATAATAATAATCACTAGCAAATTAACTACATATATAATAATAATCACTAGCAAATGAACTACATATATAATAATAATCACTGGCAAATTAACTGCATATATAATAATAATCACTGGCAAATTAACTACATATATAATAATAATCACTGGCAAATTCGCTACATATATAATAATAATCACTAGCAAATGAACTACATATATAATAATAATCACGAGCAAATTAACTACATATATAATAATAATCACTGGCAAATTAACTACATATATAATAATAATCACTAGCAAATTAACTACATATATAATAATAATCACTAGCAAATTAACTACATATATAATAATAATCACTGGCAAATTAACTACATATATAATAATAATCACTGGCAAATTAACTACATGTATAATAATAATCGCTAGCAAATTAACTACATATATAATAATAATCACTGGCAAATTAACTACATATATAATAATAATCTATGGCAAATTAACTACATATATAATAATAATCACTAGCAAATTAACTACATATATAATAATCACTGGCAAATTAACTACATATATAATAATAATCACTAGCAAATTAACTACATATATAATAATAATCACTGGCAAATTAACTACATATATAATAATAATCACTGGCAAATTAACTACATATATAATAATAATCACTAGCAAATTAACTACATATATAATAATAATCACTGGCAAATTAACTACATATATAATAATAATCACTGGCAAATTAACTACATATATATAATAATCACTAGCAAATTAACTACATATATAATAATCACTGGAAAATTAACTACATATATAATAATAATCACTAGCAAATTAACTACATATATAATAATAATCACTGGCAAATTAACTACATATATAACAATCACTGGCAAATTAACTACATATATAATAATAATCACTAGCAAATTAACTACATTTATAATAATAATCACTAGCAAATTAACTACATATATAATAATAATCACTCGCAAATTAACTACATATATAATAATAATCACTAGCAAATTAACTACATATATAATAATAATCACTGGCAAATTAACTACATATATAATAATAATCACTAGCAAATTAACTACATATATAATAATAATCACTAGCAAATTAACTACATATATAATAATAATCACTGGCAAATTAACTACATATATAATAATAATGACTAGCAAATTAACTACATTTATAATAATAATCACTGGCAAATTAACTACATATATAATAATAATCACTAGCAAATTAACTACATATACAATAATAATTACTGGCAAATTAACTACATATATAATAATAATCACTAGCAAATTAACTACATATATAATAATAATCACTGGCAAATTAACTACATATATAATAATAATCACTGGCAAATTAACTACATATATAATAATAATCACGAGCAAATTAACTACATATATAATAATAATCACTGGCAAATTAACTACATATATAATAATAATCACTAGCAAATTCACTACATATATAATAATAATCACTGGCAAATTAACTACATATATAATAATAATCACTGGCAAATTAACTACATATATAATAATAATCACCAGCAAATTAACTACATATATAATAATAATCACTGGCAAATTAACTACATATATAATAATAATCACTGGCAAATTAACTACGTATATAACAATAATCACTAGCAAATTAACTGCATATATAATAATAATCACTAGCAAATTAACTACATATATAATAATAATCACTGGCAAATTAACTACATATATAATAATAATCACTGCCAAATTAACTACATATATATAATAATCACGGGCAAATTAACTACATATATAATAATCACTGGCAAATTAACTACATATATAATAATAATCACTAGCTAATTAACTACATATATAATAATATTCACTAGCAAATTAACTACATATATAATAATAATCACTGGCAAACTAACTACATATATAATAATAATCACTAGCAAATTAACTACATATATAATAATAATCACTGGCAAGTTAACGACAGAAATAATAATAATCACGAGCAAATTAACTACATTTATAATCATAATCACTGGCAAATTAACTACATTTATAATAATAATCACTAGCAAATTCACTACATATATAATAATAATCACTGGCAAATTAACTACATATATATTAATAATCACTGGCAAATTAACTACATATATAATAATAATCACTGTCAAATTAACTACATATATAATAATAATCACTAGCAAATTAACTACGTATATAATAATAATTACTAGCAAATTAACTACATATATAATAATAATCACTAGCAAATTAACTACATATATAATAATAATCACTGGCAAATTAACTACATATATAATAATAATCACTGGCAAATTAACTACGTATATAATAATAATCACTGGCAAATTAACTACATATATAATAATAATCACTGGCAAATTAACTACGT
Source organism: Somniosus microcephalus (assembly GCF_052327205.1). Classification (NCBI taxonomy): domain Eukaryota; kingdom Metazoa; phylum Chordata; class Chondrichthyes; order Squaliformes; family Somniosidae; genus Somniosus; species Somniosus microcephalus. The sequence continues at coordinate 13,368 of NW_028225921.1, forward strand.
ATATAATAATAATCACAAGCAAATTAACTACATATATAATAATAATCACTGGCAAATTAACTACACATATATAATAATCACTAGCAAATTAACTACACCTATATAATGATCACTCGCAAATTAACTACATATATAATAATAATCACTAGCAAATTAACTGCATAGATAATAATAATCACTGGGAAATTAACTACATATATAATAATAATCACTAGCAAATTAACTACATATATAATAATAATCACTAGCAAATGAACTACATATATAATAATAATCACTGGCAAATTAACTACATATATAATAATAATCACTGGCAAATTAACTACATATATAATAATAATCACTGGCAAATTACCTACATATATAATAATAATCACTGGCAAATTAACTACACATATATAATAATTACTAGCAAATTAACTACATATATAATAATAATCACTAGCAAATTAACTACATATATAATAATAATCACTGGCAAATTAACTACATATATAATAATAATCACTGGCAAATTAACTACATATATAATAATAATCACTAGCAAATTAACTACATATATAATAATAATCACTAGCAAATTAACTACATATATAATAATAATCACTGGCAAATTAACTACATATATAATAATAATCACTAGCAAATTAACTACATATATAATAATAATCACTAGCAAATTAACTACATATACAATAATAATCACGAGCAAATTAACTAAATATATTATAATAATCACTAGCAAATTAACTACATATATATAATAATCACTGGCTAATTAACTACATATATAATAATAATCACTCGCAAATTAACTACACATATATAATAATCACTAGCAAATTAACTACATATATAATATAATCACCAGCAAATTAACTACATATGTAATAATAATCACTGGCAAATTAGCTACATATATAATAATAATCACTAGCAAATTAACTACATATATAATAATAATCACGGGCAAATTAACTACATATATAATCATAATCACCAGCAAATTAACTACATATATAATAATAATCACTAGCAAATGAACTACATATATAATAATAATCACTGGCAAATTAACTACATATATAATAATAATCACTGGCAAATTAACTGCATATATAATAATAATCACTGGCAAATTAACTACATATATACTAATAATCACTGGCAAATTAACTACACATATATAATAATTACTAGCAAATTAACTACATATATAATAATAATCACCAGCAAATTAACTACATATATAATAATAATCACTGGCAAATTAACTACACATATAATAATAATCACTGGCAAATTAACTACATATATAATAATAATCACTTGCAAATTAACTACATATATAATAATAATCACTAGCAAATTAACTACATATATAATAATAATCACTGGCAAATTAACTACATATATAATAATAATCACTCGCAAATTAACTACATATATTATGATAATCACTGGCAAATTAACTACATATATAATAATAATCACAAGCAAATTAACTGCATATATAATAATAATCACTGGCAAATTAACTACATATATAATAATAATCATTAGCAAATTAATTACATATATAATAATAATCACTGGCAAATTAACTACATATATAATAATAATCACTGGCAAATTAACTACATATATAATAATAATCACTGGCAAATTAACTACTTATGTATAATAATCACCAGCAATTTAACTACATATATAATAATAATCACTAGCAAATTAGCGACATATATAATAATAAGCACTACCAAATTAAGTACATTATAATAATAATCACTAGCAAATTAACTACATATATAATAACAATCACTCGCAAATTAACTACACATATAATAATAATCACTGGCAAATTAACTACATATATAATAATAATCACTTGCAAATTAACTACATATATATAATAATCACTGGCAAATTAAGTACATATATAATAATAATCACTAGCAAATTAACTACATATATAATAATAATCACTGGCAAATTAACTACATATATAATAATAATCACTGGCAAATTAACTACATATATAATAATAATCACTAGCAAATTAACTACACATATATAATAATCACTAGCAAATTAACTTTATATATAATAATAATCACTAGCAAATTAACTACATATATATAATAATCACTGGCAAATTAACTACATATATAATAATAATCACTAGCAAATTAACTACATATATAATAATAATCACTGGCAAATTAACTACATATGTAATAATAATCACTGGCAAATTAACTACATATATAATAATAATCACTAGCAAATTAACTACATATATAATAATAATCACTGGCAAATTAACTATATATATAATAATAATCACTGGCAAATTAACTACATATATAATAATAATCACTAGCAAATTAACTACACATATATAATAATCACCAGCAAATTAACTACATATATAATAATAATCACTAGCAAATTAACTACATATATATAATGATCACTGGCAAATTAACTACATATATAATAATGATCACTAGCAAATTAACTACATATATAATAATAATCACTGGCAAATTAACTACATATATAATAATAATCACTAGCAAATTAACTACATATATAATAATAATCACTAGCAAATTAACTAAATATATAATAATAATCACTGGCAAATTAACTACATATATAATAATAATCACTAGCAAATTAACTACATATATAATAATAATAATCACTGGCCAAATTAACTACGTATATAATAATAATCAGTGGCAAATTAACGACATATATAATAATAAGCCCTAGCAAATTAACTACATATATAATAATAATCACTGGCAAATTAACTACAAAAAAATAATGATCACTAGCAAATTAACAACATATAATAATAATCACGAGCAAATTAACTACATATATAATAATAATCACTGGCAAATTAACTACATATATAATAATAATCACGAGCAAATTAACTACATATATAATAATAATCACTGGCAAATTAACTACATATATAATAATAATCACTAGCAAATTAACTACATATATAATAATAATCACTGGCAAATTAACTATATATATAATAATAATCACTGGCAAATTAACTACATATATAATAATAATCACTAGCAAATTAACTACACATATATAATAATCACCATCAAATTAACTACATATATAATAATAATCACTAGCAAATTAACTACATATATATAATGATCACTGGCAAATTAACTACATATATAATAATGATCACTAGCAAATTAACTACATATATAATAATAATCACTGGCAAATTAACTACATATATAATAATAATCACTAGCAAATTAACTACATATATAATAATAATCACTAGCAAATTAACTAAATATATAATAATAATCACTGGCAAATTAACTACATATATAATAATAATCACTAGCAAATTAACTACATATATAATAATAATAATCACTGGCCAAATTAACTACGTATATAATAATAATCAGTGGCAAATTAACGACATACATAATAATAAGCCCTAGCAAATTAACTACATATATAATAATAATCACTGGCAAATTAACTACAAAAAAATAATGATCACTAGCAAATTAACAACATATAATAATAATCACGAGCAAATTAACTACATATATAATAATAATCACTGGCAAATTGACTACATATATAATAATAATCACGAGCAAATTAACTACATATATAATAATAATCACTGGCAAATTAACTACATATATAATAGTAATCACTAGCAAATTAACTACATATATAATAATAATCACTGGCAAATTAACTACATATATAATAATAATCACAAGCAAATTAACTACATATATAATAATAATCAGTGGCAAATTCACTACAAATATAATAATAATCACTAGCAAATTAACTACATATATATAATAATCACTGGCAAATTGACTACATATATAATAATAATCACTAGCAAATTAACTACCTATATATATTATAATCACTGGCAAATTAAGTACATATATAATAATAATCACTAGCAAATTAACTACATATATAATAATAATCACTGGCAAATTAACTACATATATAATAATAATCACTGGCAAATTAACTACATATATAATAATAATCACTAGCAAATTAACTACACATATATAATAATCACTAGCAAATTAACTACATATATAATAATAATCACTGGCAAATTAACTACATATATAATAATAATCACAAGCAAATTAACTACATATATAATAATAATCACTGGCAAATTAACTACATATAAAATAATAATCACTAGCAAATTAACTACATATACATAATAATCACTGGCAAATTAACTACATATATAATAATAATCACTAGCAAATTAACTACATATATAATAATAATCACTGGCAAATTAACTACATATATAATAATAATCACTGGCAAATTAACTACATATATAATAATAATCACTAGCAAATTAACTACATATATAATAATAATCACTGGCAATTTAACTACATATATAATAATAATCACTGGCAAATTAGCTACATATATAATAATAATCACTGGCAAATTAACTACATATATAATAATAATCACTAGCAAAGTAACTACATATATAATAATAATCCCTGGCAGATTAACTACATATATAATAATAATCACTGGCAAATTAACTACATATATAATAATAATCACTAGCAAATTAACTACGTATATAATAATAATCACTGGCAAATTAACTACATATATAATAATAATCACGGCCAAATAAACTACATATATAATAATAATCACTGGCAAATTAACTACATATATCATAATAATCACTGCCAAATTAACTGCATATATAATAATAATCACTAGCAAATTAACTACATATATAATAATAATCACTAGCAAATTAACTACATATACAATAATAATCACTAGCAAATTAACTACATATATAATAATAATCACTGGCAAATTAACTACATATATAATAATAATCACTGGCAAATTAACTACGTATATAATAATAATCACTAGCAAATTAACTAGATATATAATAATAATCACTGGCAAATTAACTACGTATATAATAATAATCACTAGCAAATTAACTACGTATATAATAATAATCACTAGCAAATTAACTACATATATAATAATAATCACTAGCAAATTAACGACATATATAATAATAAGCACTAGCAAATTAACTACATATATAATAATAATCACTGGCAAATTAACTGCAAAAAAATAATAATCACTAGCAAATTAACTACATATAATAATAATCACTAGCAAATGAACTACATATATAATAATAATCACTAGCAAATGAACTACATATATAATAATAATCACTGGCAAATTAACTACATATATAATAATAATCACTGGCAAATTAACTACATATATAATAATAATCACTGGCAAATTAACTACATATATAATAATAATCACTGGCAAATTAACTACACATATATAATAATTACTAGCAAATTAACTACATATATAATAATAATCACTAGCAAATTAACTACATATATAATAATAATCACTGGCAAATTAACTACATATATAATAATAATCACTGGCAAATTAACTACATATATAATAATAATCACTAGCAAATTAACTACATATATAATAATAATCACTACCAAATTAACTACATATATAATAATAATCACTGGCAAATTAAATACATATATAATAATAATCACTAGCAAATTAACTACATATATAATAATAATCACTAGCAAATTAACTACATATACAATAATAATCACTAGCAAATTAACTAAATATATTATAATAATCACTAGCAAACTAACTACATATGTAATAATAATCACTGGCAAATTAACTACATATATAATAATAATCACTAGCAAATTAACTACATATATAATAATAATCACTAGCAAATGAACTACATATATAATAATAATCACTGGCAAATTAACTACATATATAATAATAATCACTGGCAAATTAACTACATATATAATAATAATCACTGGCAAATTAACTAAATATGTACTAATAATCACTGGCAAATTAACTACACATATATAATAATTACTAGCAAATTAACTACATATATAATAATAATCACTAGCAAATTAACTACATATATAATAATAATCACTGGCAAATTAACTACATATATAATAATAATCACTGGCAAATTAACCACATATATAATAATAATCACTAGCAAATTAACTACATATATAATAATAATCACTTGCAAATTAACTACATATATAATAATAATCACTGGCAAATTAACTACATATATAATAATAATCACTAGCAAATTAACTACATATATAATAATAATCACGAGCAAATTAACTACATATATATAATAATCACTGGCAAATTAACTACATATATAATAATAATCACTAGCAAATTAACTACACATATATAATAATCACTAGCAAATTAACTACATATATAATAATAATCACTAGCAAATTAACTACATATATAATAATAATCACTGGCAAATTAACTACATATATAATAATAATCACTAGCAAATTAACTACACATATATAATAATCACTAGCAAATTAACTACATATATAATAATAATCACTAGCAAATTAACTACATATATAATAATAATCACTGGCAAATTAACTACATATATAATAATAATCACAAGCAAATTAACTACATATATAATAATAATCACTGGCAAATTAACTACAAATATAATAATAATCACTAACAAATTAACTACATATATATAATAATCACTGGCAAATTGACTACATATATAATAATAATCACTAGCAAATTAACTACATATATATAATAATCACTGGCAAATTAAGTACATATATAATAATAATCACCAGCAAATTAACTACATATATAATAATAATCACTGGCAAATTAACTACATATATAATAATAATCACTGGCAAATTAACTACATATATAAAAATATTCACTAGCAAATTAAAGACACATATATAATAATCACTAGCAAATTAACTACATATATAATAATAATCACTAGCAAATTAACTACATATATAATAATAATCACTGGCAAATTAACTACATATATAATAATAATCACTGGCAAATTAACTACATATATAATAATAATCACTGGCAAATTAACTACATGTATAATAATAATCACTAGCAAATGAACTACATATATAATAATAATCACTGGCAAATTAACGACATATATAATAATAAGCACGACCAAATTAACTACATTATAATAATAATCACTGGCAAATTAACTACAAAAAAATAATAATCACTAGCAAATTAACTACATATATAATAATAATCACTGGCAAATTAACTACATATATAATAATAATCACTGGCAAATTCACTACATATATAATAATAATCACTGGCAAATTAACTACACATATATAATAATTACTAGCAAATTAACTACATATATAATAATAATCACTCGCAAATTAACTACATATATAATAATAATCACTGGCAAATTAACTACATATATAATAATAATCACTGGCAAATTAACTACATATATAATAATAATCACTAGCAAATGAACTACATATATAATAATAATCACAAGCAAATTAACTACATATATAATAATAATCACTGGCAAATTAACTACATATATAATAATAATCACTCGCAAATTAACTGCATATATAATAATAATCACTAGCAAATTAACGACATATATAATAATAATCACTGGCAAATTAACTATATATATCATAATAATCACTGGCAAATTAACTACATATATAATAATAATCACTGGCAAATTAACTACATATATAATAATAATCACTGGCAAATTAATTACATATATAATAATAATCACGAGCAAATTAACTACCTATATAATAATAATCACTAGCAAATTAACTACATATATAATAATAATCACTGGCAAATTAACTACATATATAATAATAATCACTGCCAAATTAACTACATATATAATAATATTCACTCGCAAATTAACTACATTTCTAATAATAATCACTGGCAAATTAACTACGTATATAATAATAATCACTGGCAAACTAACTACATATATAATAATAATCACTAGCAAATTAACTACATATATAATAATAATCACTGGTAAGTTAACTACAGAAATAATAATAATCACTAGCAAATTAACTACATTTATAATCATAATCACTAGCAAATTCACTACATATATAATAATAATCACTAGCAAATTCAATACATATATAATAATAATCACTGGCAAATTAACTACATATATATTAATAATCACTGGCAAATTAACTACATATATAATAATAATCACTAGCAAATTAACTACATATATAATAATAATCACTGTCAAATTAACTACATATATAATAATAATCACTAGCAAATTAACTACGTATATAATAATAATTACTAGCAAATTAACTACATATATAATAATAATCACTAGCAAATTAACTACATATATAATAATAATCACTGGCAAATTAACTACATATATAATAATAATCACTGGCAAATTAACTACATATATAATAATAATCACTGGCAAATTAACTACGTATATAATAATAATCACAAGGAAATTAACTACATATATAATAATAATCACTGGCAAATTAACTACACATATATAATAATCACTAGCAAATTAACTACACATATATAATGATCACTCGCAAATTAACTACATATATAATAATAATCACTAGCAAATTAACTACATAGATAATAATAATCACTGGGAAATTAACTACATATATAATAATAATCACTAGCAAATTAACTACATATATAATAATAATCACTAGCAAATTAACTACATATATATAATAATCACTAGCAAATTTACTACATATATAATAATAATCACTAGCAAATTAACTACATATATAATAATAATCATTAGCAAATTAACTACATATATAATAATAATCACTGGCAAATTAACGACATATATAATAATAATCACTGGCAAATTAACTACATATATAATAATAATCACTGGCAAATTAACTACATATATAATAATAATCACTAGCAAATTAACTACATATATAATAATAATCACTGGCAGATTAACTACAAATATAATAATAATCACTGGCAAATTAACTACATATATAATAATAATCACTAGCAAATTAACTACATATATAATAATAATCGCTGGCAAATTAACTACATATATAATAATAATCGCTGCCAAATAAACTACATATATAATAATAATCACTGGCAAATTAACTACATATATCATAATAATCACTGCCAAATTAACTGCATATATAATAATAATCACTAGCAAATTAACTACATATATAATAATAATCACGAGCAAATTAATTACATATATTATAATAATCACTGGCAAATTAACTACATATATAATAATAATCACTGGCAAATTAACTACGTATATAATCATAATCACTAGCAAATTAACTAGATATATAATAATAATCACTGGCAAATTAACTACGTATATAATAATAATCACTAGCAAATTAACTACGTATATAATAATAATCACTAGCAAATTAACTACGTATATAATAATAATCACTAGCAAATTAACTACATGTATAATAATAATCACTAGCAAATTAACTACATATATAATAATAATCACTGGCAAATTAACTACATATATAATAATAATCACGGCCAAATAAACTACGGGCTAGATTTTCAGTTGCTTGCGCCAGCAGTTAGCGCCTTAAGAGAAGTGATTTCCGGGCGCTATGCGTGTAGCGCCCGGGCGCAGCGCAGTTTGCGTCCCGCCTCAAATTAAGTTGCCCGTTAGCGCCGGCGCAAAGTTTAGCGCCCGCCCGGATGCGCGCGCAGAAAATGACGTCACATCCTCGTGCAACGCCCTTTGGCCGCCCCGATTCCAAACTTCAGTCGGACTGCCCCATTGTGCGGCGGGTGGCCGGAGCGTTTGGAAAAAGGAACGCAACACAACCAGCGCGGGCCCCGGGGGGCGCTAATTAAAGGGAACGTCCTCTCCAGTATAAAGGCCATCCTTTTTTCAGAAAACAGTCTTGTGCAACGCATTTCTGGAGACACAACAAGGAGGATAGCTAACTGGTTTCAAGCAGCAAGAGCCAGGTATTTTTGGACTCAGGCAACAGCGCTGCAAGTGGCCATTTGGAAATTAGAGTGTTTTCCAGGATTTGATGGGGGTTGCATGGGGTGCCAACGCGGAGCTGCAGCTCCATGTCCGTAGGGCTCGCAGACGCATTGTGAGAGGGGCAGCCCTGGCTAGAGGCAGAGGGGGCTACAGGCGTCGGCCACGTAGGCCTTACCCAGTCAGCCTATACCGCCAGCAGCGCTCCTACCTAAACATGAGTGCCGCGCGATGTGTTAAAAGGCTCCGATTCCGAAAGGGGGTGATTGCAGAGATCTGCCACCTGCTTCGCCGAGATCTGCGGCCAAAGCTCAGGTGCAGGACGTCTCTGTCGGTGGAAGTGAAGGTGACGGTGGCATTGAACTTCTATGCCACCGGCTCCTTCCAATACGCTGCTGGGGACATAGCAAACATCTCCCAGTACGGCGCGCATCGCTGCATCCGCCAGGTGACCGAAGCACTGTTCAGAAGGAGAAGCCAATTCATCTCCTTCCCCATGGCCCTGGAGAGCCAGCATCAGCGCGCATTGGGATTTTCCAGACTCGGGGAATTCCCCTTGGTGCAGGGCGCCATTGACTGTACGCATGTGGCTTTGCGGGCCCCTCTGGAGCATGGCGAGCAGTATCGCAACAGGAAGGGCTACCATTCTCTGAATGTGCAGCTGGTCTGTGACCACAAGCAGCGCATCATGGCAGTCAATGCCAGCTTCCCAGGCAGCAGCCACGATGCCTTTATCCTGCGGCAGAGTACTGTGCATGACATGTTCCAGGCACAGCCTCCCCCAAGAGGATGGCTACTCGGGGACAAAGGCTATCCTTTGTGCACCTGGCTCATGACCCCGCTCCGCGCGCCCAGGACCGCTGCTGAAGAGGCCTACAACGAGAGCCATCAAACCACCCGCAACATCATCGAGCTAACTATTGGGGTCCTCAAGCAGCGGTTCCGCTGCCTTGATCGCTCCAGAGGAGCTCTCCAGTATTCGCCGGACCGGGTCTCCCAATTTGTGGTGGTTTGCTGCATGCTACACAACCTGGCTATCCGCAGGACTCAGGCACTGCCACCTGACGTTGGACCAGCACCTCAGGAGGAGGAGCAGGAGGAGCATGAGGAGGAGGAGGAGGAGGAGGAGGAGGAGCAGGAGTACGTTCCCAGGAGGGAGCGACCAGGGCCAAGGGCCGCACGACGCCACCTTATTACACGGTACTTCTAAGCCCCCTGTCAGGGAATGGCCAGGGGCCATGAGGGAAGATGAATGCAGCCGCTCCGCAAGCCCTCAGCCGGCGAAGCCAACAAACACTAACAAGAACAACCATGGAGACTGCATGAATAAAGATAATTTTTTATTACACAAAAATGAAAAGCCCTTCCCACATGAATTCCCAAAAACAATAAACGGGCCCCACAAAAAGCCCAACAAATGACTCACTCCCACAAACTGGGGAGGAGCCACTCCACCTTTATTGAAACCGGGCCTCAACGTCGGCCTAACGCAAAAAAAAAGCCCTCCAAAAGCACAACCATGGGCAAAATAAAGATGGCCACCGCCATATTAAAGGAAAGCTGGCCACACCCTCTACTGAGTGGCCCGCGAGGGCGAGACCTTGGCCAGCATTTTGCCTCCCCTGCCCTGCCTGCTGCTCCTTCGCAAGCTCTGCCCAGTGGCTGCTGCGAGGCTGGGGGAAGGCGCCTGAGGCTCAGATGCCCTTCCGCCAGATGCCGCTGGGGGGCGGCCTACACGGCGTTTGGGCCTCGAGGGGCCGTCTCCTGAGTGGCGCACCTGAGCCTGGCCACCATCAGCTGCAGCCGCTTGCCCTTGACGCCCCAGAGGGGGAATGGCGGCGACGGATGGCGCAATGTGGGCCAGCTGGCGTCTGGGATGCGCTGGCTGGTGCTGTGGCGCGGTGGCACTCGGCCGGGCCCGCACTGCAGGATCCGCAGCAATCAGCCGACGGCCGGCTTGCTGGGATGGTCCAGCGCGGCGCCTGCCCTGGCGATGCCTGCCTGAGACAGCGCGTGTGGCAGCAGTGAGTGGCCCTGTGGTCCTGGTGTGCGCGCGCATCACATCCGCCAGGGTCTTGACGGCATCAGTTAGCATGCGGCCAGTCGCGGCAGTTGCTGCCCCGAACTCGTGCACACTGGTCGCCAGCGACTCGATGGCCTCAGGCATGCGCCCCACCACGCTCATGAGCTCCGTGTGGCGCCGGTCCGAGTCGTCGGCCATCTGATCGAGCTTCCGCACCTCCTCCGAAGTGAAGGTGTCCGGACTGGAGTCGCGACTCTCCCGCTGGGGAGGAGGGGGCCGAACTAGGGGACCCTTGCCGCGTTGGTGACGGCGAGTGTGCCGAGCAGCAGCACTCCCCTCTGATCCTTCCCCCCTTTGGGGGGAAGGCCGCGGGCCACGCGCACGGCTGCTGGGTGGCTGGACGCCACTGGTCCCAGAAGCTGCATTGCCCTGCGACAGTTCCTCCAGGCACTCGTCCAGTGAGGAGGTGTCGAGCATTTCCTCCTCTCCTGCGGGACGTGACTGTTCCCCCGAAGGTCCGGCTTGCTCCTCCTCCTCCTCCTGGTTGGAGGTGCTGTCACTGGCAGCCTCAGGGTCCTGGTCGTCACCAGCTGAAAGCAGGAATGCACAAGAGTAGCTTCAGAGTGAGGAGACGGCGTCAGCGAGGGAGTTAGGACTGGTGGGATTCAGCGCATTGGTGGGACAGTGGCAAAGGAGGTAGCTCGGATGGGCCAGTGCGACGCGAGAGGGCCAAAAGGCGAGGTCCTTACCATTGCCGGGCAGTGGAGGGTCGGATACACCGCACGCTGTGGGGACAATCACACGGGCTCCCATGAGCACACACACGCGCTCCTCCAGCCGAGTGAGCTTCTGCAGCTTGGCGCGGCCACCCCTGGCACGGGCCTGGCGATTAAACGCTACTTTAGCCTGCAAGAGAAAGGACGGGCTGTAAGTGCGCAGTGAAGCCCTGATGTAGTGTGCACTGCCTCCCATGGTGGAATAGCTTGGACAGAGTGAAGCCCTGATGTAGTGTGCACTGCCTCCCATGGTGGAATAGCTTGGACAGAGTGAAGCCCTGATGTAGTGTGCACTGCCTCCCATGGTGGAATAGCTTGGACAGAGTGAAGCCCTGATGTAGTGTGCACTGCCTCCCATGGTGGAATAGCTTGGACAGAGTGAAGCCCTGATGTAGTGTGCACTGCCTCCCATGGTGGAATAGCTTGGACAGAGTGAAGCCCTGATGTAGTGTGCACTGCCTCCCATGGTGGAATAGCTTGGACAGAGTGAAGCCCTGATGTAGTGTGCACTGCCTCCCATGGTGGAATAGCTTGGACAGAGTGAAGCCCTGATGTAGTGTGCACTGCCTCCCATGGTGGAATAGCTTGGACAGAGTGAAGCCCTGATGTAGTGTGCACTGCCTCCCATGGTGGAATAGCTTGGACAGAGTGAAGCCCTGATGTACTGTCCACTGCCTCCCATGGTGGAATAGCTTGGCCAAAGTGTAGAGTGCCGAATGGCCATTTGATGCTCATGACTGTCCCAATGCTGCTGGCTGAGGGCTGGCCAAAAGGACTTTCAGGTCCCTTTGCCCATCATGTCAGGTGTACATGCAAGAATGAGGAGGAGACTGGAAAGGCTACTCACCCTCACAATCCTGGTCAGATCGTTGTATTTCTTACGGCATTGTGTGTGGGTCCTGGGGGCCTCGCCGGTGAACGTCACCCTCTGGGCGATCTGCTTCCAGGCTTTGGTGTAGTCGTGGTGGGTTGGATTCCTCCCACTCTCTGGAAACAAGATCTTGCGCCTCACCTCCAGAGCTGTGACCATTATGTCCAGATCACCCTCTGAGAAGCGCAGGGCACGCTGACGGGCCTTCTCTGGCGTTGCCATGACTCCCTGGGGCTGAGCAGTAGTGTTGAGGCCTCTTTGCAAGGCTGCAGTGTGCAGGGCGTGGCAGCAGACCAATTCGTCCCTTCCCCCTTTAAGAGCTGGTCGGCACCACGGGGTCTGCTGTCAGTGCAAAAATGACCGCACCCGTGCTGTGCCCCGCCTGGGCGCTATCCCTCTGGACCGCCGGCTTAGCGCCTAAAGAGAGTAGTGGAACGCCTCTTTTAGCGCTCCACCAACCTCTTAGGGCGAAGCCACTGAATTCCCGGCAACGGGGCGCTACTTTGGGGCGGGCGCTAACTTCGGGCGGGCGCTAAGGTTAGCGCCCCAAAACTGCCTATACTGAAAATCTAGCCCTACGTATATAATAATAATCACTAGCAAATTAACTACATATATAATAATAATCACTAGCAAATTAACTACATATATAATAATAATCACTGGCAAATTAACTATGTATATAATAATAATCACTATCAAATTAACTACGTATATAATAATAATCACTAGCAAATTAACTACATATATAATAATAATCACTAGCAAATTAACTACATATATAATAATAATCACTGGCAAATTAACTACATATATAATAATAATCACTAGCAAATTAACTACATATAATAATAATCACTAGCAAATTAACTACATATATAATAATAATCACTGGCAAATTAACTACATATATAATAATAATCACTAGCAAATTAACTACATATATAATAATAATCACTAGCAAATTAACTACATATATAATAATAATCACTGGCAAATTAACTACATATATAATAATAATCACTGGCAAATTAACTACATATATAATAATAATCACTAGCAAATTAACTACATATATAATAATAATCACTAGCAAATTAACTACATATATATAATAATCGCTGGCAAATTAACTACATATATAATAATAATCAGTAGCAAATTAACTACACGGCCTAGAAATTCAGTGCCCTTAGCACCGATTTTGTGGCGCTAGAGGGCCTAGCGCTGCAATTGGCGCCGGTTCCTAAATTGCCTGGGGCCCTTCCACGGTGGTAGACCGGTAGCGCTGCGCCGGCACCGATGACGTCATCGGTGTGCGCAGCGTCCCGGTTGCCGTGGTAACCCGGCCCCAAGCCGAAATTCAGTTGCGGCCGCCTCGCCAGTGGCAGCCGCAACTAAGACTCCGGCAAACGAGTGTTGCCGGAGTCTGCGCTAGCGCTTTAAGGAGGCGCGGCGGCCGACCGCTATCCCGCTGGCCGCCTGCCCGCAGCTCCATCCCCGGACTTCTCCACTCCCCCCACCGGAACGGATGCAAGCCCGGCACTTGTCCGAGGTGCCGGGCTCATTTTTGCAGAGATTTGCGCGGGCCGCAGCCGGGTGCAGGCAGCTCCTCCTTAACGGAAGGAGGAGGCCTGCACTTCCCGAGCCTGCCGCACCGCAGCGGGCGCCGCAGCGCTGGAATAGCGCCGCAATGCGGCGCATTGCACCAGTTTTCAGGCAAATTAACTACATATATATAATAATCACTGGCTAATTAACTACATATATAATAATAATCACTCGCAAATTAACTACACATATATAATAATCACTAGCAAATTAACTACATATATAATATAATCACCAGCAAATTAACTACATATGTAATAATAATCACTGGCAAATTAGCTACATATATAATAATAATCACGGGCAAATTAACTACATATATAATCATAATCACCAGCAAATTAACTACATATATAATAATAATCACTAGCAAATGAACTACATATATAATAATAATCACTGGC
This sequence comes from Somniosus microcephalus, assembly GCF_052327205.1. NCBI lineage: Eukaryota > Metazoa > Chordata > Chondrichthyes > Squaliformes > Somniosidae > Somniosus > Somniosus microcephalus. The sequence goes on from NW_028225921.1 coordinate 29,137, forward strand.
AAATTAACTACATATATAATAATAATCACTGGCAAATTAACTGCATATATAATAATAATCACTGGCAAATTAACTACATATATACTAATAATCACTGGCAAATTAACTACACATAATAATAATTACTAGCAAATTAACTACATATATAATAATAATCACCAGCAAATTAACTACATATATAATAATAATCACTGGCAAATTAACTACACATATAATAATAATCACTGGCAAATTAACTACATATATAATAATAATCATTAGCAAATTAATTACATATATAATAATAATCACTGGCAAATTAACTACATATATAATAATAATCACTGGCAAATTAACTACATATATAATAATAATCACTGGCAAATTAACTACTTATGTATAATAATCACCAGCAATTTAACTACATATATAATAATAATCACTAGCAAATTAACGACATATATAATAATAAGCACTACCAAATTAAGTACATTATAATAATAATCACTAGCAAATTAACTACATATATAATAACAATCACTCGCAAATTAACTACACATATAATAATAATCACTGGCAAATTAACTACATATATAATAATAATCACTTGCAAATTAACTACATATATATAATAATCACTGGCAAATTAAGTACTTATATAATAATAATCACTAGCAAATTAACTACATATATAATAATAATCACTGGCAAATTAACTACATATATAATAATAATCACTGGCAAATTAACTACATATATAATAATAATCACTAGCAAATTAACTACACATATATAATAATCACTAGCAAATTAACTTTATATATAATAATAATCACTAGCAAATTAACTACATATATATAATAATCACTGGCAAATTAACTACATATATAATAATAATCACTAGCAAATTAACTACATATATAATAATAATCACTGGCAAATTAACTACATATGTAATAATAATCACTGGCAAATTAACTACATATATAATAATAATCACTAGCAAATTAACTACATATATAATAATAATCACTGGCAAATTAACTATATATATAATAATAATCACTGGCAAATTAACTACATATATAATAATAATCACTAGCAAATTAACTACACATATATAATAATCACCAGCAAATTAACTACATATATAATAATAATCACTAGCAAATTAACTACATATATATAATGATCACTGGCAAATTAACTACATATATAATAATGATCACTAGCAAATTAACTACATATATAATAATAATCACTGGCAAATTAACTACATATATAATAATAATCACTAGCAAATTAACTACATATATAATAATAATCACTAGCAAATTAACTAAATATATAATAATAATCACTGGCAAATTAACTACATATATAATAATAATCACTAGCAAATTAACTACATATATAATAATAATAATCACTGGCCAAATTAACTACGTATATAATAATAATCAGTGGCAAATTAACGACATATATAATAATAAGCCCTAGCAAATTAACTACATATATAATAATAATCACTGGCAAATTAACTACAAAAAAATAATGATCACTAGCAAATTAACAACATATAATAATAATCACGAGCAAATTAACTACATATATAATAATAATCACTGGCAAATTAACTACATATATAATAATAATCACGAGCAAATTAACTACATATATAATAATAATCACTGGCAAATTAACTACATATATAATAATAATCACTAGCAAATTAACTACATATATAATAATAATCACTAGCAAATTAACTGCATATATATAATAATCACTGGCAAATTAACTACATATATAATAATAATCACTAGCAAATTAACTACACATATATAATAATCACTAGCAAATTAACGACATATATAATAATAATCACTTGCAAATTAACTACATATGTAATAATAATCACTGGCAAATTAACTACATATATAATAGTAATCACTAGCAAATTAACTACATATATAATAATAATCACTGGCAAATTAACTACATATATAATAATAATCACAAGCAAATTAACTACATATATAATAATAATCAGTGGCAAATTCACTACAAATATAATAATAATCACTAGCAAATTAACTACATATATATAATAATCACTGGCAAATTGACTACATATATAATAATAATCACTAGCAAATTAACTACCTATATATATTATAATCACTGGCAAATTAAGTACATATATAATAATAATCACTAGCAAATTAACTACATATATAATAATAATCACTGGCAAATTAACTACATATATAATAATAATCACTGGCAAATTAACTACATATATAATAATAATCACTAGCAAATTAACTACACATATATAATAATCACTAGCAAATTAACTACATATATAATAATAATCACTGGCAAATTAACTACATATATAATAATAATCACAAGCAAATTAACTACATATATAATAATAATCACTGGCAAATTAACTACATATAAAATAATAATCACTAGCAAATTAACTACATATACATAATAATCACTGGCAAATTAACTACATATATAATAATAATCACTAGCAAATTAACTACATATATAATAATAATCACTGGCAAATTAACTACATATATAATAATAATCACTGGCAAATTAACTACATATATAATAATAATCACTAGCAAATTAACTACATATATAATAATAATCACTGGCAATTTAACTACATATATAATAATAATCACTGGCAAATTAGCTACATATATAATAATAATCACTGGCAAATTAACTACATATATAATAATAATCACTAGCAAAGTAACTACATATATAATAATAATCCCTGGCAGATTAACTACATATATAATAATAATCACTGGCAAATTAACTACATATATAATAATAATCACTAGCAAATTAACTACGTATATAATAATAATCACTGGCAAATTAACTACATATATAATAATAATCACGGCCAAATAAACTACATATATAATAATAATCACTGGCAAATTAACTACATATATCATAATAATCACTGCCAAATTAACTGCATATATAATAATAATCACTAGCAAATTAACTACATATATAATAATAATCACTAGCAAATTAACTACATATACAATAATAATCACTAGCAAATTAACTACATATATAATAATAATCACTGGCAAATTAACTACATATATAATAATAATCACTGGCAAATTAACTACGTATATAATAATAATCACTAGCAAATTAACTAGATATATAATAATAATCACTGGCAAATTAACTACGTATATAATAATAATCACTAGCAAATTAACTACGTATATAATAATAATCACTAGCAAATTAACTACATATATAATAATAATCACTAGCAAATTAACGACATATATAATAATAAGCACTAGCAAATTAACTACATATATAATAATAATCACTGGCAAATTAACTGCAAAAAAATAATAATCACTAGCAAATTAACTACATATAATAATAATCACTAGCAAATTAACTACATATATAATAATAATCACTGGCAAATTAACTACATATATAATAATAATCACTAGCAAATTAACTACATATATAATAATAATCACTAGCAAATGAACTACATATATAATAATAATCACTGGCAAATTAACTACATATATAATAATAATCACTGGCAAATTAACTACATATATAATAATAATCACTGGCAAATTAACTACATATATAATAATAATCACTGGCAAATTAACTACACATATATAATAATTACTAGCAAATTAACTACATATATAATAATAATCACTAGCAAATTAACTACATATATAATAATAATCACTGGCAAATTAACTACATATATAATAATAATCACTGGCAAATTAACTACATATATAATAATAATCACTAGCAAATTAACTACATATATAATAATAATCACTAGCAAATTAACTACATATATAATAATAATCACTGGCAAATTAAATACATATATAATAATAATCACTAGCAAATTAACTACATATATAATAATAATCACTAGCAAATTAACTACATATACAATAATAATCACTAGCAAATTAACTAAATATATTATAATAATCACTAGCAAACTAACTACATATGTAATAATAATCACTGGCAAATTAACTACATATATAATAATAATCACTAGCAAATTAACTACATATATAATAATAATCACTAGCAAATGAACTACATATATAATAATAATCACTGGCAAATTAACTACATATATAATAATAATCACTGGCAAATTAACTACATATATAATAATAATCACTGGCAAATTAACTAAATATGTACTAATAATCACTGGCAAATTAACTACACATATATAATAATTACTAGCAAATTAACTACATATATAATAATAATCACTAGCAAATTAACTACATATATAATAATAATCACTGGCAAATTAACTACATATATAATAATAATCACTGGCAAATTAACCACATATATAATAATAATCACTAGCAAATTAACTACATATATAATAATAATCACTTGCAAATTAACTACATATATAATAATAATCACTGGCAAATTAACTACATATATAATAATAATCACTAGCAAATTAACTACATATATAATAATAATCACGAGCAAATTAACTACATATATATAATAATCACTGGCAAATTAACTACATATATAATAATAATCACTAGCAAATTAACTACACATATATAATAATCACTAGCAAATTAACTACATATATAATAATAATCACTAGCAAATTAACTACATATATAATAATAATCACTGGCAAATTAACTACATATATAATAATAATCACTAGCAAATTAACTACACATATATAATAATCACTAGCAAATTAACTACATATATAATAATAATCACTAGCAAATTAACTACATATATAATAATAATCACTGGCAAATTAACTACATATATAATAATAATCACAAGCAAATTAACTACATATATAATAATAATCACTGGCAAATTAACTACAAATATAATAATAATCACTAACAAATTAACTACATATATATAATAATCACTGGCAAATTGACTACATATATAATAATATTCACTAGCAAATTAACTACATATATATAATAATCACTGGCAAATTAAGTACATATATAATAATAATCACCAGCAAATTAACTACATATATAATAATAATCACTGGCAAATTAACTACATATATAATAATAATCACTGGCAAATTAACTACATATATAAAAATATTCACTAGCAAATTAACGACACATATATAATAATCACTAGCAAATTAACTACATATATAATAATAATCACTAGCAAATTAACTACATATATAATAATAATCACTGGCAAATTAACTACATATATAATAATAATCACTGGCAAATTAACTACATATATAATAATAATCACTGGCAAATTAACTACATGTATAATAATAATCACTAGCAAATGAACTACATATATAATAATAATCACTGGCAAATTAACGACATATATAATAATAAGCACGACCAAATTAACTACATTATAATAATAATCACTGGCAAATTAACTACAAAAAAATAATAATCACTAGCAAATTAACTACATATATAATAATAATCACTGGCAAATTAACTACATATATAATAATAATCACTGGCAAATTCACTACATATATAATAATAATCACTGGCAAATTAACTACACATATATAATAATTACTAGCAAATTAACTACATATATAATAATAATCACTCGCAAATTAACTACATATATAATAATAATCACTGGCAAATTAACTACATATATAATAATAATCACTGGCAAATTAACTACATATATAATAATAATCACTAGCAAATGAACTACATATATAATAATAATCACAAGCAAATTAACTACATATATAATAATAATCACTGGCAAATTAACTACATATATAATAATAATCACTCGCAAATTAACTGCATATATAATAATAATCACTAGCAAATTAACGACATATATAATAATAATCACTGGCAAATTAACTATATATATCATAATAATCACTAGCAAATTAACTACATATATAATAATAATCACTGGCAAATTAACTACATATATAATAATAATCACTGGCAAATTAATTACATATATAATAATAATCACGAGCAAATTAACTACCTATATAATAATAATCACTAGCAAATTAACTACATATATAATAATAATCACTGGCAAATTAACTACATATATAATAATAATCACTGCCAAATTAACTACATATATAATAATATTCACTCGCAAATTAACTACATTTCTAATAATAATCACTGGCAAATTAACTACGTATATAATAATAATCACTGGCAAACTAACTACATATATAATAATAATCACTAGCAAATTAACTACATATATAATAATAATCACTGGTAAGTTAACTACAGAAATAATAATAATCACTAGCAAATTAACTACATTTATAATCATAATCACTAGCAAATTCACTACATATATAATAATAATCACTAGCAAATTCAATACATATATAATAATAATCACTGGCAAATTAACTACATATATATTAATAATCACTGGCAAATTAACTACATATATAATAATAATCACTAGCAAATTAACTACATATATAATAATAATCACTGTCAAATTAACTACATATATAATAATAATCACTAGCAAATTAACTACGTATATAATAATAATTACTAGCAAATTAACTACATATATAATAATAATCACTAGCAAATTAACTACATATATAATAATAATCACTGGCAAATTAACTACATATATAATAATAATCACTGGCAAATTAACTACATATATAATAATAATCACTGGCAAATTAACTACGTATATAATAATAATCACAAGGAAATTAACTACATATATAATAATAATCACTGGCAAATTAACTACACATATATAATAATCACTAGCAAATTAACTACACATATATAATGATCACTCGCAAATTAACTACATATATAATAATAATCACTAGCAAATTAACTACATAGATAATAATAATCACTGGGAAATTAACTACATATATAATAATAATCACTAGCAAATTAACTACATATATAATAATAATCACTAGCAAATTAACTACATATATATAATAATCACTAGCAAATTTACTACATATATAATAATAATCACTAGCAAATTAACTACATATATAATAATAATCATTAGCAAATTAACTACATATATAATAATAATCACTGGCAAATTAACGACATATATAATAATAATCACTGGCAAATTAACTACATATATAATAATAATCACTGGCAAATTAACTACATATATAATAATAATCACTAGCAAATTAACTACATATATAATAATAATCACTGGCAGATTAACTACAAATATAATAATAATCACTGGCAAATTAACTACATATATAATAATAATCACTAGCAAATTAACTACATATATAATAATAATCGCTGGCAAATTAACTACATATATAATAATAATCGCTGCCAAATAAACTACATATATAATAATAATCACTGGCAAATTAACTACATATATCATAATAATCACTGCCAAATTAACTGCATATATAATAATAATCACTAGCAAATTAACTACATATATAATAATAATCACGAGCAAATTAATTACATATATTATAATAATCACTGGCAAATTAACTACATATATAATAATAATCACTGGCAAATTAACTACGTATATAATCATAATCACTAGCAAATTAACTAGATATATAATAATAATCACTGGCAAATTAACTACGTATATAATAATAATCACTAGCAAATTAACTACGTATATAATAATAATCACTAGCAAATTAACTACGTATATAATAATAATCACTAGCAAATTAACTACATGTATAATAATAATCACTAGCAAATTAACTACATATATAATAATAATCACTGGCAAATTAACTACATATATAATAATAATCACGGCCAAATAAACTACGGGCTAGATTTTCAGTTGCTTGCGCCAGCAGTTAGCGCCTTAAGAGAAGTGATTTCCGGGCGCTATGCGTGTAGCGCCCGGGCGCAGCGCAGTTTGCGTCCCGCCTCAAATTAAGTTGCCCGTTAGCGCCGGCGCAAAGTTTAGCGCCCGCCCGGATGCGCGCGCAGAAAATGACGTCACATCCTCGTGCAACGCCCTTTGGCCGCCCCGATTCCAAACTTCAGTCGGACTGCCCCATTGTGCGGCGGGCGGCCGGAGCGTTTGGAAAAAGGAACGCAACACAACCAGCGCGGGCCCCGGGGGGCGCTAATTAAAGGGAACGTCCTCTCCAGTATAAAGGCCATCCTTTTTTCAGAAAACAGTCTTGTGCAACGCATTTCTGGAGACACAACAAGGAGGATAGCTAACTGGTTTCAAGCAGCAAGAGCCAGGTATTTTTGGACTCAGGCAACAGCGCTGCAAGTGGCCATTTGGAAATTAGAGTGTTTTCCAGGATTTGATGGGGGTTGCATGGGGTGCCAACGCGGAGCTGCAGCTCCATGTCCGTAGGGCTCGCAGACGCATTGTGAGAGGGGCAGCCCTGGCTAGAGGCAGAGGGGGCTACAGGCGTCGGCCACGTAGGCCTTACCCAGTCAGCCTATACCGCCAGCAGCGCTCCTACCTAAACATGAGTGCCGCGCGATGTGTTAAAAGGCTCCGATTCCGAAAGGGGGTGATTGCAGAGATCTGCCACCTGCTTCGCCGAGATCTGCGGCCAAAGCTCAGGTGCAGGACGTCTCTGTCGGTGGAAGTGAAGGTGACGGTGGCATTGAACTTCTATGCCACCGGCTCCTTCCAATACGCTGCTGGGGACATAGCAAACATCTCCCAGTACGGCGCGCATCGCTGCATCCGCCAGGTGACCGAAGCACTGTTCAGAAGGAGAAGCCAATTCATCTCCTTCCCCATGGCCCTGGAGAGCCAGCATCAGCGCGCATTGGGATTTTCCAGACTCGGGGAATTCCCCTTGGTGCAGGGCGCCATTGACTGTACGCATGTGGCTTTGCGGGCCCCTCTGGAGCATGGCGAGCAGTATCGCAACAGGAAGGGCTACCATTCTCTGAATGTGCAGCTGGTCTGTGACCACAAGCAGCGCATCATGGCAGTCAATGCCAGCTTCCCAGGCAGCAGCCACGATGCCTTTATCCTGCGGCAGAGTACTGTGCATGACATGTTCCAGGCACAGCCTCCCCCAAGAGGATGGCTACTCGGGGACAAAGGCTATCCTTTGTGCACCTGGCTCATGACCCCGCTCCGCGCGCCCAGGACCGCTGCTGAAGAGGCCTACAACGAGAGCCATCAAACCACCCGCAACATCATCGAGCTAACTATTGGGGTCCTCAAGCAGCGGTTCCGCTGCCTTGATCGCTCCAGAGGAGCTCTCCAGTATTCGCCGGACCGGGTCTCCCAATTTGTGGTGGTTTGCTGCATGCTACACAACCTGGCTATCCGCAGGACTCAGGCACTGCCACCTGACGTTGGACCAGCACCTCAGGAGGAGGAGCAGGAGGAGCATGAGGAGGAGGAGGAGGAGGAGGAGGAGGAGCAGGAGTACGTTCCCAGGAGGGAGCGACCAGGGCCAAGGGCCGCACGACGCCACCTTATTACACGGTACTTCTAAGCCCCCTGTCAGGGAATGGCCAGGGGCCATGAGGGAAGATGAATGCAGCCGCTCCGCAAGCCCTCAGCCGGCGAAGCCAACAAACACTAACAAGAACAACCATGGAGACTGCATGAATAAAGATAATTTTTTATTACACAAAAATGAAAAGCCCTTCCCACATGAATCCCCAAAAACAATAAACGGGCCCCACAAAAAGCCCAACAAACGACTCACTCCCACAAACTGGGGAGGAGCCACTCCACCTTTATTGAAACCGGGCCTCAACGTCGGCCTAACGCAAAAAAAAAGCCCTCCAAAAGCACAACCATGGGCAAAATAAAGATGGCCACCGCCATATTAAAGGAAAGCTGGCCACACCCTCTACTGAGTGGCCCGCGAGGGCGAGACCTTGGCCAGCATTTTGCCTCCCCTGCCCTGCCTGCTGCTCCTTCGCAAGCTCTGCCCAGTGGCTGCTGCGAGGCTGGGGGAAGGCGCCTGAGGCTCAGATGCCCTTCCGCCAGATGCCGCTGGGGGGCGGCCTACACGGCGTTTGGGCCTCGAGGGGCCGTCTCCTGAGTGGCGCACCTGAGCCTGGCCACCATCAGCTGCAGCCGCTTGCCCTTGACGCCCCAGAGGGGGAATGGCGGCGACGGATGGCGCAATGTGGGCCAGCTGGCGTCTGGGATGCGCTGGCTGGTGCTGTGGCGCGGTGGCACTCGGCCGGGCCCGCACTGCAGGATCCGCAGCAATCAGCCGACGGCCGGCTTGCTGGGATGGTCCAGCGCGGCGCCTGCCCTGGCGATGCCTGCCTGAGACAGCGCGTGTGGCAGCAGTGAGTGGCCCTGTGGTCCTGGTGTGCGCGCGCATCACATCCGCCAGGGTCTTGACGGCATCAGTTAGCATGCGGCCAGTCGCGGCAGTTGCTGCCCCGAACTCGCGCACACTGGTCGCCAGCGACTCGATGGCCTCAGGCATGCGCCCCACCACGCTCATGAGCTCCGTGTGGCGCCGGTCCGAGTCGTCGGCCATCTGATCGAGCTTCCGCACCTCCTCCGAAGTGAAGGTGTCCGGACTGGAGTCGCGACTCTCCCGCTGGGGAGGAGGGGGCCGAACTAGGGGACCCTTGCCGCGTTGGTGACGGCGAGTGTGCCGAGCAGCAGCACTCCCCTCTGATCCTTCCCCCCTTTGGGGGGAAGGCCGCGGGCCACGCGCACGGCTGCTGGGTGGCTGGACGCCACTGGTCCCAGAAGCTGCATTGCCCTGCGACAGTTCCTCCAGGCACTCGTCCAGTGAGGAGGTGTCGAGCATTTCCTCCTCTCCTGCGGGACGTGACTGTTCCCCCGAAGGTCCGGCTTGCTCCTCCTCCTCCTCCTGGTTGGAGGTGCTGTCACTGGCAGCCTCAGGGTCCTGGTCGTCACCAGCTGAAAGCAGGAATGCACAAGAGTAGCTTCAGAGTGAGGAGACGGCGTCAGCGAGGGAGTTAGGACTGGTGGGATTCAGCGCATTGGTGGGACAGTGGCAAAGGAGGTAGCTCGGATGGGCCAGTGCGACGCGAGAGGGCCAAAAGGCGAGGTCCTTACCATTGCCGGGCAGTGGAGGGTCGGATACACCGCACGCTGTGGGGACAATCACACGGGCTCCCATGAGCACACACACGCGCTCCTCCAGCCGAGTGAGCTTCTGCAGCTTGGCGCGGCCACCCCTGGCACGGGCCTGGCGATTAAACGCTACTTTAGCCTGCAAGAGAAAGGACGGGCTGTAAGTGCGCAGTGAAGCCCTGATGTAGTGTGCACTGCCTCCCATGGTGGAATAGCTTGGACAGAGTGAAGCCCTGATGTAGTGTGCACTGCCTCCCATGGTGGAATAGCTTGGACAGAGTGAAGCCCTGATGTAGTGTGCACTGCCTCCCATGGTGGAATAGCTTGGACAGAGTGAAGCCCTGATGTAGTGTGCACTGCCTCCCATGGTGGAATAGCTTGGACAGAGTGAAGCCCTGATGTAGTGTGCACTGCCTCCCATGGTGGAATAGCTTGGACAGAGTGAAGCCCTGATGTAGTGTGCACTGCCTCCCATGGTGGAATAGCTTGGACAGAGTGAAGCCCTGATGTAGTGTGCACTGCCTCCCATGGTGGAATAGCTTGGACAGAGTGAAGCCCTGATGTAGTGTGCACTGCCTCCCATGGTGGAATAGCTTGGACAGAGTGAAGCCCTGATGTAGTGTGCACTGCCTCCCATGGTGGAATAGCTTGGACAGAGTGAAGCCCTGATGTACTGTCCACTGCCTCCCATGGTGGAATAGCTTGGCCAAAGTGTAGAGTGCCGAATGGCCATTTGATGCTCATGACTGTCCCAATGCTGCTGGCTGAGGGCTGGCCAAAAGGACTTTCAGGTCCCTTTGCCCATCATGTCAGGTGTACATGCAAGAATGAGGAGGAGACTGGAAAGGCTACTCACCCTCACAATCCTGGTCAGATCGTTGTATTTCTTACGGCATTGTGTGTGGGTCCTGGGGGCCTCGCCGGTGAACGTCACCCTCTGGGCGATCTGCTTCCAGGCTTTGGTGTAGTCGTGGTGGGTTGGATTCCTCCCACTCTCTGGAAACAAGATCTTGCGCCTCACCTCCAGAGCTGTGACCATTATGTCCAGATCACCCTCTGAGAAGCGCAGGGCACGCTGACGGGCCTTCTCTGGCGTTGCCATGACTCCCTGGGGCTGAGCAGTAGTGTTGAGGCCTCTTTGCAAGGCTGCAGTGTGCAGGGCGTGGCAGCAGACCAATTCGTCCCTTCCCCCTTTAAGAGCTGGTCGGCACCACGGGGTCTGCTGTCAGTGCAAAAATGACCGCACCCGTGCTGTGCCCCGCCTGGGCGCTATCCCTCTGGACCGCCGGCTTAGCGCCTAAAGAGAGTAGTGGAACGCCTCTTTTAGCGCTCCACCAACCTCTTAGGGCGAAGCCACTGAATTCCCGGCAACGGGGCGCTACTTTGGGGCGGGCGCTAACTTCGGGCGGGCGCTAAGGTTAGCGCCCCAAAACTGCCTATACTGAAAATCTAGCCCTACGTATATAATAATAATCACTAGCAAATTAACTACATATATAATAATAATCACTAGCAAATTAACTACATATATAATAATAATCACTGGCAAATTAACTATGTATATAATAATAATCACTATCAAATTAACTACGTATATAATAATAATCACTAGCAAATTAACTACATATATAATAATAATCACTAGCAAATTAACTACATATATAATAATAATCACTAGCAAATTAACTACATATATAATAATAATCACTGGCAAATTAACTACATATATAATAATAATCACTAGCAAATTAACTACATATAATAATAATCACTAGCAAATTAACTACATATATAATAATAATCACTGGCAAATTAACTACATATATAATAATAATCACTAGCAAATTAACTACATATATAATAATAATCACTAGCAAATTAACTACATATATAATAATAATCACTGGCAAATTAACTACATATATAATAATAATCACTGGCAAATTAACTACATATATAATAATAATCACTAGCAAATTAACTACATATATAATAATAATCACTAGCAAATTAACTACATATATATAATAATCGCTGGCAAATTAACTACATATATAATAATAATCAGTAGCAAATTAACTACACGGCCTAGAAATTCAGTGCCCTTAGCACCGATTTTGTGGCGCTAGAGGGCCTAGCGCTGCAATTGGCGCCGGTTCCTAAATTGCCTGGGGCCCTTCCACGGTGGTAGACCGGTAGCGCTGCGCCGGCACCGATGACGTCATCGGTGTGCGCAGCGTCCCGGTTGCCGTGGTAACCCGGCCCCAAGCCGAAATTCAGTTGCGGCCGCCTCGCCAGTGGCAGCCGCAACTAAGACTCCGGCAAACGAGTGTTGCCGGAGTCTGCGCTAGCGCTTTAAGGAGGCGCGGCGGCCGACCGCTATCCCGCTGGCCGCCTGCCCGCAGCTCCATCCCCGGACTTCTCCACTCCCCCCACCGGAACGGATGCAAGCCCGGCACTTGTCCGAGGTGCCGGGCTCATTTTTGCAGAGATTTGCGCGGGCCGCGGCCGGGTGCAGGCAGCTCCTCCTTAACGGAAGGAGGAGGCCTGCACTTCCCGAGCCTGCCGCACCGCAGCGGGCGCCGCAGCGCTGGAATAGCGCCGCAATGCGGCGCATTGCACCAGTTTTCAGGCGCCAAAACCCTTCAGTAGCGCCGGCAGCCGTTTGGGCGCGGCGCTACTGAATTTTTGGCGCGCGCAAAGGGACTTAGCGCCGGCGCTAACTTCCGGCGCTAATGCCCTGGCGCAGCGCAAACTCAATTTCTAGGCCCACATATATAATAATCACTTGCAAATTAACTACATGTATAATAATAATCACTAGCAAATTAACTACATATATAATAATAATCACTGGCAAATTTACTACATATATAATAATAATCACTGGCAAATTAACTACACATATATAATAATCACTAGCAAATTAACTACACATATATAATAATCACTAGCAAATTAACTACATATATAATAATAATCACGAGCAAATTAACTACATATATAATCATAATCACTAGCAAATTAACTACATATATAATAATAATCACTAGCAAATTAACTACACATATAATAATAATCACTGGCAAATTAACTACATATATAATAATAATCACTTGCAAATTAACTACATATATATAATAATCACTGGCAAATTAAGTACATATATAGTAATAATCACTCGCAAATTAACTACATATATAATAATAATCACTGGCAAATTAACTACATATATAATAATAATCACTGGCAAATTAACTACATATATAATAATAATCACTAGTAAATTAACTACACATATATAATAATCACCAGCAAATTAACTACATATATAATAATAATCACTAGCAAATTAACTACATATATATAATAATCACTGGCAAATTAACTACATATATAATAATAATCACGAGCAAATTAACTACATATATAATAATAATCACTAGCAAATTAACTACATATATAATAATAATCACTGGCAAATTAACTACATATATAATAATACTCACAAGCAAATTAACTACATATATAATAATAATCACTGGCAAATTAACTACATATATAATAATAATCACTAGCAAATTAACTACATATATATAATAATCACTGGCAAATTAACTACATATATAATAATAATCACTAGCAAATTAACTATATATATAATAATAATCACTGGCAAATTAACTACATATGTAATAATAATCACTGGCAAATTAACTACATATATAATAATAATCACTAGCAAATTAACTACATATATAATAATAATCACTGGCAAATTAACTACATATATAATAATAATCACTGGCAAATTAACTACATATATAATAATAATCACTAGCAAATTAACTACACATATATAATAATCACCAGCAAATTAACTACATATATAATAATAATCACTAGCAAATTAACTACATATATATAATGATCACTGGCAAATTAACTACATATATAATAATGATCACTAGCAAATTAACTACATATATAATAATAATCACTGGCAAATTAACTACATATATAATAATAATCACGAGCAAATTAACTACATATATAATAATAATCACTAGCAAATTAACTAAATATATAATAATAATCACTGGCAAATTAACTACATATATAATAATAATCACTAGCAAATTAACTACATATATAATAATAATAATCACTGGCCAAATTAACTACGTATATAATAATAATCACTGGCAAATTAACTACGTATATAATAATAATCACTAGCAAATTAACTACATATATAATAATAATCACTGGCAAATTAACTACATATATAATAATAATCACTGGCAAATTAACTACATATATAATAATAATCACTGGCAAATTAACTACATATATAATAATAATCACTGGCAAATTAAATACATATATAATAGTAATCACTGGCAAATTAACTACATATATAATAATAATCACTAGCAAATTAACTACATATATAATAATAATCACTAGCAAATTAACTACATATATAATAATAATCACTAGCAAATTAACTACATATATAATAATAATCACAAGCAAATTAACTACATATATAATAATAATCACTAGGAAATTAACTACATATATAATAATAATCACTGGCAAATTAACTACATATGTAATAGTAATCACTGGCAAATTAACTGCATATATAATAAGAATCACTGGCAAATTAACTACGTATATAATAATAATCACCAGCAAATTAACTACATATATAATAATAATCACTAGCAAATTAACTACATATATAATAATAATCACTGGCAAATTAACTACACATATATAATAATCACTAGCAAATTAACTACACATATATAATAATCACTAGCAAATTAACTACATATATAATAATAATCACTGGCAAATTAACTACATATACAACAATAATCACTAGCAAATTAACTACATATAATAATAATCACTAGCAAATTAACTACAAATATAATAATAATCACTGGCAAATTAACTACATATATAATAATAATCACTAGCAAATTAACTACATATATAATAATAATCACTGGGAAATTAACTACATATACAATAATAATCACTGGCAAATTAACTACATATATAATAATAATCACTGGCAAATTAACAACATATATAATAATAATCACTGGCAAATTAACTACACATGTAATAATAATCACTGGCAAATTAACCACACATATATAATAATCACTAGCAAATTAACTACATATATAATAATAATCACTAGCAAATTAACTACATATATAATAATAATCACTGGCAAATTAACTACATATATAATAATAATCACTGGCAAATTAACTACATATATAATAATAATCACTAGCAAATTAACTACATATATAATAATAATCATTAGCAAATTAACTGCATATATAATAATAATCACTGGCAAATTAACTACATATATAATAATAATCACTAGCAAATTAACTACATATATATTAATAATCACTAGCAAATGAACTACATATATATAATAATCACTGGCAAATTAACTACATATATAATAATAATCACTAGCAAATTAACTACATATATATAATAATCACTAGCAAATTAACTACATATATAATACAAATCACTAGCAAATTAACTACATATATAATAATAATCACTAGCAAATTAACTACACATATATAATAATCACTAACAAATTAACTACACATATATAATAATCACTAGCAAATTAACAACATATATCATAATAATCACTAGCAAATTAACTACATATATAATAATAATCACTAGCAAATTAACTACATAGATAATAATAATCAATGGCAAATTAACTACAAATATAATAATAATCACTGGCAAATTAACTACGTATATAATAATAATCACTAGCAAATTAACTACATAGATAATAATCACTGGCAAATTAACTACATATATAATAATAATCACTAGCAAATTAACTACGTATATAATAATAATCACTGGCAAATTAACTACATATATAATAATAATCACTGGCAAATTAACTACGTTTATAATAATAATCACTAGCAAATTAACTAAATATATAATAATAATCACTAGCAAATTAACTACATATATAATAATAATCACTAGGAAATTAACTACATATATAATAATAATCACTAGCAAATTAACAAATATATAATAATAATCACTAGCAAATTAACTACATATATAATAATAATCACTAGCAAATTAACTACATATATAATAATAATCACTGGCAAATTAACTACATATATAATAATAATCACTGGCAAATTAACGACATATATAATAATAATCACTAGCAAATTAACTACATATATAATAATAATCAATAGCAAATTAACTACTATATAATAATAATCACTAGCAAATTAACTACATATATAATAATAATCACTGGCAAATTAACTACATATATATAATAATCACTGGCAAATTAACTACATATATAATAATAATCACTAGCAAATTAACTACATATATAATAACAATCACTAGCAAATTAACTACATATATAATAATAATCATTGGCAAATTAACTACATATATAATAATAATCACTAGCAAATTAACTACATATATAATAATAATCACTGGCAAATTAACTACATATATAATAATAATCACTAGCAAATTGATTACATATATATAATAATCACTGGCAAATTAACTACATATAAAATAATAATCACTAGCAAATTAACTAAATATATAATAATAATCACTGGCAAATTAACTACATATATAATAATAATCACTGGCAAATTAACTACATATATAATAATAATCACTAGCAAATTAACTACACATATATAATAATCACTAGCAAATTAACTACATATATAATAATAATCACTAGCAAATTAACTACATATATATAATGATCACTGGCAAATTAACTACATATATAATAATGATCACTCGCAAATTAACTACATATATAATAATAATCACTGGCAAATTAACTACATATATAATAATAATCACTAGCAAATTAACTACATATAAAATAATCACTGGCAAATTAACTACATATATAATAATAATCACGAGCAAATTGATTACATATATATAATAATCACTGGCAAATTAACTACATATATAATAATAATCACTAGCAAATTAACTACATATATAATAATAATCACTGGCAAATTAACTACATATATAATAATAATCACTGGCAAATTAACTACATATATAATATTAATCTCTAGCAAATTAACTACACATATATAATAATCACTAGCAAATTAACTACATATATAATAATAATCACTAGCAAATTAACTACATATATATAATGATCACTGGCAAATTAACTACATATATAATAATGATCACTAGCAAATTAACTACATATATAATAATAATCACTGGCAAATTAACTACATATATAATAATAATCACTAGCAAATTAACTTCATATATAATAATAATCACTAGCAAATTAACTAAATATATAATAATAATCACTGGCAAATTAACTACATATATAATAATATTAACTAGCAAATTAACTACATATATATGATAATAATCACTGGCCAAATTAACTACGTATATAATAATAATCAGTAGCAAATTAACTGCATATATAATAATAATCACTGGCAAATTAACTACATATATAATAATAATCACTGGCAAATTAACTACATATATAATAATAATCACTGGCAAATTAACTACATATATAATAGTAATCACTGGCAAATTAACTACATATATAATAATAATCACTAGCAAATTAACTACATATATAATAATAATCACTAGCAAATTAACTACATATATAATAATAATCACTAGCAAATTAACTACATATATAATAATAATCACTAGCAAATTAACTACATATATAATAATAATCACTAGGAGATTAACTACATATATAATAATAATCACTTGCAAATTAACTACATATATAATAATAATCACTGGCAAATTAACTGCATATATAATAATAATCACTGGCAAATTAACTACATATATAATAATAATCACTGGCAAATTAACTACATATATAATAAGAATCACTGGCAAATTAACTACGTATATAATAATAATCACCAGCAAATTAACTGCATATATAATAATAATCACTAGCAAATTAACTACATATACAATAATAATCACTGGCAAATTAACTACACATATATAATAATCACTAGCAAATTAACTACACATATATAATAATCACTAGCAAATTAACTACATATATAATAATAATCACTGGCAAATTAACTACATATACAACAATAATCACTAGCAAATTAACTACATATAATAATAATCACTAGCAAATTAACTACATATATAATAATAATCACTGGCAAATTAACTACATATATAATAATAATCACTAGCAAATTAACTACATATATAATAATAATCACTAGGAAATTAACTACATATATAATAATAATCACTGGCAAATTAACTACATATATAATAATAATCACTGGCAAATTAACAACATATATAATAATAATCACTGGCAAATTAACTACACATATAATAATAATCACTGGCAAATTAACCACACATATATAATAATCACTAGCAAATTAACTACATATATAATAATAATCACTAGCAAATTAACTACATATATAATAATAATCACTGGCAAATTAACTACATATATAATAATAATCACTGTCAAATTAACTACATATCTAATAATAATCACTAGCAAATTAACTACATATATAATAATAATCATTAGCAAATTAACTACATATATAATAATAATCACTGGCAAATTAACTACATATATCATAATCATCACTAGCAAATTAACTACATATATAATAATAATCACTAGCAAATTAACTACATATATATAATAATTACTGGCAAATTAACTACACATATATAATAATCACTAGCAAATTAACTACATACATAATACTAATCACTAGCAAATTAACTACATATATAATAATAATCACTGGCAAATTAACTATGTATATTATAATAATCACTGGCAAATTAACTACACATATATAATAATCACTAACAAATTAACTACACATATATAATAATCACGAGCAAATTAACAACATATATAATAATAATCACTAGCAAATTAACTACATATATAATAATAATCACTTGCAAATTAACTACATATATAATAATAATCACTAGCAAATTAACTACATAGATAATAATAATCACTGGCAAATTAACTACATATATAATAATAATCACGAGCAAATTAACTAAATATATAATAATAATCACTGGCAAATTAACTACAAATATAATAATAATCACTGGCAAATTAACTACGTATATAATAATAATCACTAGCAAATTAACTACATATATAATAATCACTGGCAAATTAACTACGTATATAATAACAATCACTAGCAAATTAACTACGTATATAATAATAATCACTGGCAAATTAACTACATATATAATAGTAATCACTGGCAAATTAACTACGTTTATAATAATAATCACTAGCAAATTAACTAAATATATAATAATAATCACTGGCAAATTAACTACATATATAATAATAATCACTGGCAAATTAACTACGTATACAATAATAATCACTGGCAAATTAACTACATATATAATAATAATCACTGGCAAATTAACTACATATATAATAATAATCACTGGCAAATTAACTACATATATAATAATAATCACTGGCAAATTAACTACGTATATAATAATAATCACTAGCAAATTAACTACATATATAATAATAATCACTGGCAAATTAACTACGTATATAATAATAATCACTAGCAAATTAACGACATATATAATAATAATCACTGGCAAATTAACTACATATATAATAATAATCACTAGCAAATTAACTACATATAATAATAATCACTAGCAAATGAACTACATATATAATAATAATCACTAGCAAATTAACTACATATATAATAATAATCACTGGCAAATTAACTACATATATAATAATAATCACTGGCAAATTATATATAATAATAATCACTAGCAAATTAACTACATATATAATAATAATCACTAGCAAATTAACTACTATATATTAATAATCACCAGCAAATTAACTACATATATAATAATAATCACTAGCAAATTAACTACACATGTATAATAATCACTGGCAAATTAACTACATATATAATAATAATCACTAGTAAATTAACTACATATATATAATAATCACTGGCAAATTAAGTACATATATAATAATAATCACTCGCAAATTATCTACATGTATAATAATAATCACTGGCAAATTAACTACATATATAATAATAATCACTGGCAAATTAACTACATATATAATAATAATCACTTCCAAATTAACTACACATATATAATAATCACTGGCAAATTAACTACATATATAATAGTAATCACTGGCAAATTAACTACGTTTATAATAATAATCACTAGCAAATTAACTAAATATATAATAATAATCACTAGCAAATTAACTACATATATAATAATAATCACTAGGAAATTAACAAATATATAATAATAATCACTAGCAAATTAACTACATATATAATAATAATCACTAGCAAATTAACTACATATATAATAATAATCACTGGCAAATTAACTACATATATAATAATAATCACTGGCAAATTAACGACATATATAATAATAATCACTAGCAAATTAACTACATATATAATAATAATCAATAGCAAATTAACTACTATATAATAATAATCACTAGCAAATTAACTACATATATAATAATAATCACTGGCAAATTAACTACATATATATAATAATCACTGGCAAATTAACTACATATATAATAATAATCACTAGCAAATTAACTACATATATAATAACAATCACTAGCAAATTAACTACATATATAATAATAATCATTGGCAAATTAACTACATATATAATAATAATCACTAGCAAATTAACTACATATATAATAATAATCACTGGCAAATTAACTACATATATAATAATAATCACTAGCAAATTGATTACATATATATAATAATCACTGGCAAATTAACTACATATAAAATAATAATCACTAGCAAATTAACTAAATATATAATAATAATCACTGGCAAATTAACTACATATATAATAATAATCACTGGCAAATTAACTACATATATAATAATAATCACTAGCAAATTAACTACACATATATAATAATCACTAGCAAATTAACTACATATATAATAATAATCACTAGCAAATTAACTACATATATATAATGATCACTGGCAAATTAACTACATATATAATAATGATCACTAGCAAATTAACTACATATATAATAATAATCACTGGCAAATTAACTACATATATAATAATAATCACTAGCAAATTAACTACATATAAAATAATAATCACTGGCAAATTAACTACATATATAATAATAATCACTAGCAAATTGATTACATATATATAATAATCACTGGCAAATTAACTACATATATAATAATAATCACTAGCAAATTAACTACATATATAATAATAATCACTGGCAAATTAACTACATATATAATAATAATCACTGGCAAAATAACTACATATATAATAATAATCACTAGCAAATTAACTACATATATAATAATAATCACTAGCAAATTAACTACATATATATAATGATCACTGGCAAATTAACTACATATATAATAATGATCACTAGCAAATTAACTACATATATAATAATAATCACTGGCAAATTAACTACATATATAATAATAATCACTAGCAAATTAACTTCATATATAATAATAATCACTAGCAAATTAACTAAATATATAATAATAATCACTGGCAAATTAACTACATATATAATAATAATCACTAGCAAATTAACTACATATATATGATAATAATCACTGGCCAAATTAACTACGTATATAATAATAATCAGTAGCAAATTAACTGCATATATAATAATAATCACTGGCAAATTAACTACATATATAATAATAATCACTGGCAAATTAACTACATATATAATAATAATCACTGGCAAATTAACTACATATATAATAGTAATCACTGGCAAATTAACTACATATATAATAATAATCACTAGCAAATTAACTACATATATAATAATAATCAGTAGCAAATTAACTACATATATAATAATAATCACGAGCAAATTAACTACATATATAATAATAATCACTAGCAAATTAACTACATATATAATAATAATCACTAGGAGATTAACTACATATATAATAATAATCACTTGCAAATTAACTACATATATAATAATAATCACTGGCAAATTAACTGCATATATAATAATAATCACTGGCAAATTAACTACATATATAATAATAATCACTGGCAAATTAACTACATATATAATAAGAATCACTGGCAAATTAACTACGTATATAATAATAATCACCAGCAAATTAACTGCATATATAATAATAATCACTAGCAAATTAACTACATATACAATAATAATCACTGGCAAATTAACTACACATATATAATAATCACTAGCAAATTAACTACACATATATAATAATCACTAGCAAATTAACTACATATATAATAATAATCACTGGCAAATTAACTACATATACAACAATAATCACTAGCAAATTAACTACATATAATAATAATCACTAGCAAATTAACTACATATATAATAATAATCACTGGCAAATTAACTACATATATAATAATAATCACTAGCAAATTAACTACATATATAATAATAATCACTAGGAAATTAACTACATATATAATAATAATCACTGGCAAATTAACTACATATATAATAATAATCACTGGCAAATTAACAACATATATAATAATAATCACTGGCAAATTAACTACACATATAATAATAATCACTGGCAAATTAACCACACATATATAATAATCACTAGCAAATTAACTACATATATAATAATAATCACTAGCAAATTAACTACAGAAATAATAATAATCACTGGCAAATTAACTACATATATAATAATAATCACTGGCAAATTAACTACATATCTAATAATAATCACTAGCAAATTAACTACATATATAATAATAATCATTAGCAAATTAACTACATATATAATAATAATCACTGGCAAATTAACTACATATATCAAAATAATCACTAGCAAATTAACTACATATATAATAATAATCACTAGCAAATTAACTACATATATATAATAATCACTGGCAAATTAACTACACATATATAATAATCACTAGCAAATTATCTACATACATAATACTAATCACTAGCAAATTAACTACATATATAATAATAATCACTGGCAAATTAACTATGTATATTATAATAATCACTGGCAAATTAACTACACATATATAATAATCACTAACAAATTAACTACACATATATAATAATCACGAGCAAATTAACAACATATATAATAATAATCACTAGCAAATTAACTACATATATAATAATAATCACTTGCAAATTAACTACATATATAATAATAATCACTAGCAAATTAACTACATAGATAATAATAATCACTGGCAAATTAACTACATATATAATAATAATCACGAGCAAATTAACTAAATATATAATAATAATCACTGGCAAATTAACTATAAATATAATAATAATCACTGGCAAATTAACTACGTATATAATAATAATCACTAGCAAATTAACTACATATATAATAATCACTGGCAAATTAACTACGTATATAATAACAATCACTAGCAAATTAACTCCGTATATAATAATAATCACTGGCAAATTAACTACATATATAATAGTAATCACTGGCAAATTAACTACGTTTATAATAATAATCACTAGCAAATTAACTAAATATATAATAATAATCACTAGCAAATTAACTACATATATAATAATAATCACTAGGAAATTAACTACATATATAATAATAATCACTAGCAAATTAACAAATATATAATAATAATCACTAGCAAATTAACTACATATATAATAATAATCACTAGCAAATTAACTACATATATAATAATAATCACTGGCAAATTAACTACATATATAATAATAATCACTGGCAAATTAACGACATATATAATAATAATCACTAGCAAATTAACTACATATATAATAATAATCAATAGCAAATTAACTACTATATAATAATAATCACTAGCAAATTAACTACATATATAATAATAATCACTGGCAAATTAACTACATATATATAATAATCACTGGCAAATTAACTACATATATAATAATAATCACTAGCAAATTAACTACATATATAATAACAATCACTAGCAAATTAACTACATATATAATAATAATCATTGGCAAATTAACTACATATATAATAATAATCACTAGCAAATTAACTACATATATAATAATAATCACTGGCAAATTAACTACATATATAATAATAATCACTAGCAAATTGATTACATATATATAATAATCACTGGCAAATTAACTACATATAAAATAATAATCACTAGCAAATTAACTAAATATATAATAATAATCACTGGCAAATTAACTACATATATAATAATAATCACTGGCAAATTAACTACATATATAATAATAATCACTAGCAAATTAACTACACATATATAATAATCACTAGCAAATTAACTACATATATAATAATAATCACTAGCAAATTAACTACATATATATAATGATCACTGGCAAATTAACTACATATATAATAATGATCACTAGCAAATTAACTACATATATAATAATAATCACTGGCAAATTAACTACATATATAATAATAATCACTAGCAAATTAACTACATATAAAATAATAATCACTGGCAAATTAACTACATATATAATAATAATCACTAGCAAATTGATTACATATATATAATAATCACTGGCAAATTAACTACATATATAATAATAATCACTAGCAAATTAACTACATATATAATAATAATCACTGGCAAATTAACTACATATATAATAATAATCACTGGCAAATTAACTACATATATAATAATAATCACTAGCAAATTAACTACATATATAATAATAATCACTAGCAAATTAACTACATATATATAATGATCACTGGCAAATTAACTACATATATAATAATGATCACTAGCAAATTAACTACATATATAATAATAATCACTGGCAAATTAACTACATATATAATAATAATCACTAGCAAATTAACTTCATATATAATAATAATCACTAGCAAATTAACTAAATATATAATAATAATCACTGGCAAATTAACTACATATATAATAATAATCACTAGCAAATTAACTACATATATATGATAATAATCACTGGCCAAATTAACTACGTATATAATAATAATCAGTAGCAAATTAACTGCATATATAATAATAATCACTGGCAAATTAACTACATATATAATAATAATCACTGGCAAATTAACTACATATATAATAATAATCACTGGCAAATTAACTACATATATAATAGTAATCACTGGCAAATTAACTACATATATAATAATAATCACTAGCAAATTAACTACATATATAATAATAATCAGTAGCAAATTAACTACATATATAATAATAATCACTAGCAAATTAACTACATATATAATAATAATCACTAGCAAATTAACTACATATATAATAATAATCACTAGGAGATTAACTACATATATAATAATAATCACTTGCAAATTAACTACATATATAATAATAATCACTGGCAAATTAACTACATATATAATATGAATCACTGGCAAATTAACTACGTATATAATAATAATCACCAGCAAATTAACTGCATATATAATAATAATCACTAGCAAATTAACTACATATACAATAATAATCACTGGCAAATTAACTACACATATATAATAATCACTAGCAAATTAACTACACATATATAATAATCACTAGCAAATTAACTACATATATAATAATAATCACTGGCAAATTAACTACATATACAACAATAATCACTAGCAAATTAACTACATATAATAATAATCACTAGCAAATTAACTACATATATAATAATAATCACTGGCAAATTAACTACATATATAATAATAATCACTAGCAAATTAACTACATATATAATAATAATCACTAGGAAATTAACTACATATATAATAATAATCACTGGCAAATTAACTACATATATAATAATAATCACTGGCAAATTAACAACATATATAATAATAATCACTGGCAAATTAACTACACATATAATAATAATCACTGGCAAATTAACCACACATATATAATAATCACTAGCAAATTAACTACATATATAATAATAATCACTAGCAAATTAACTACATATATAATAATAATCACTGGCAAATTAACTACATATATAATAATAATCACTGGCAAATTAACTACATATCTAATAATAATCACTAGCAAATTAACTACATATATAATAATAATCATTAGCAAATTAACTACATATATAATAATAATCACTGGCAAATTAACTACATATATCAAAATAATCACTAGCAAATTAACTACATATATAATAATAATCACTAGCAAATTAACTACATATATATAATAATCACTGGCAAATTAACTACACATATATAATAATCACTAGCAAATTAACTACATACATAATACTAATCACTAGCAAATTAATTACATATATAATAATAATCACTGGCAAATTAACTATGTATATTATAATAATCACTGGCAAATTAACTACACATATATAATAATCACTAACAAATTAACTACACATATATAATAATCACGAGCAAATTAACAACATATATAATAATAATCACTAGCAAATTAACTACATATATAATAATAATCACTTGCAAATTAACTACATATATAATAATAATCACTAGCAAATTAACTACATAGATAATAATAATCACTGGCAAATTAACTACATATATAATAATAATCACGAGCAAATTAACTAAATATATAATAATAATCACTGGCAAATTAACTATAAATATAATAATAATCACTGGCAAATTAACTACGTATATAATAATAATCACTAGCAAATTAACTACATATATAATAATCACTGGCAAATTAACTACGTATATAATAACAATCACTAGCAAATTAACTACGTATATAATAATAATCACTGGCAAATTAACTACATATATAATAGTAATCACTGGCAAATTAACTACGTTTATAATAATAATCACTAGCAAATTAACTAAATATATAATAATAATCACTGGCAAATTAACTACATATATAATAATAATCACTGGCAAATTAACTACGTATACAATAATAATCACTGGCAAATTAACTACATATATAATAATAATCACTGGCAAATTAACTACATATATAATAATAATCACTGGCAAATTAACTACATATATAATAATAATCACTGGCAAATTAACTACGTATATAATAATAATCACTGGCAAATTAACTACATATATAATAATAATCACTAGCAAATTAACTACATATATAATAATAAATCACTAGCAAATGAACTACATATATAATAACAATCAGTAGCAAATTAACGACATATATAATAATAATCACTAGCAAATTAACTACATATATAATAATAATCACTAGCAAATTAACTACATATATAATAATAATCACTGGCAAATTAACTACATATATAATAATAATCACTGGCAAATTATATATAATAATAATCACTAGCAAATTAACTACATATATAATAATAATCACTAGCAAATTAACTACTATATATTATAATCACCAGCAAATTAACTACATATATAATAATAATCACTAGCAAATTAACTACATCTATAATAATAATCACTAGCAAATTAACTACACATGTATAATAATCACTGGCAAATTAACTACATATATAATAATAATCACTAGTAAATTAACTACATATATATAAAATTCACTGGCAAATTAAGTACATATATAATAATAATCACTCGCAAATTATCTACATGTATAATAATAATCACTGGCAAATTAACTACATATATAATAATAATCACTGGCAAATTAACTACATATATAATAATAATCACTACCAAATTAACTACACATATATAATAATCACTGGCAAATTAACTACATATATAATAGTAATCACTCGCAAATTAACTACGTTTATAATAATAATCACTAGCAAATTAACTAAATATATAATAATAATCACTGGCAAATTAACTACGTATATAATAATAATCACTGGCAAATTAACTACATATATAATAATAATCACTGGCAAATTAACTACATATATAATAATAATCACTGGCAAATTAACTACGTATATAATAATAATCACTAGCAAATTAACTACATATATAATAATAATCACTGGCAAATTAACTACATATATAATAATAATCACTGGCAAATTAACTACATATATAATAATAATCACTAGCAAATTAACTACATATATAATAACAATCAGTAGCAAATTAACGACATATATAATAATAATCACTAGCAAATTAACTGCATATATAATAATAATCACTAGCAAATTAACTACTACATATATAATAATATTCACTGGCAAATTAACTACATATATAATAATAATCACTGGCAAATTATATATATAATAATAATCACCAGCAAATTAACTACATATATAATAATAATCACTCGCAAATTAACTACTATATATTAATAATCACCAGCAAATTAACTACATATATAATAATAATCACTAGCAAATTAACTACATCTATAATAATAATCACTAGCAAATTAACTACACATGTATAATAATCACTGGCAAATTAACTACATATATAATAATAATCACTAGCAAATTAACTGCATATATATAATAATCACTGGCAAATTAAGTACATATATAATAATAATCACTAGCAAATTATCTACATGTATAATAATAATCACTGGCAAATTAACTACATCTATAATAATAATCACTAGCAAATTAACTACACATGTATAATAATCACTGGCAAATTAACTACATATATAATAATAATCACTAGCAAATTAACTACATATATATAATAATCACTGGCAAATTAAGTAAATATATAATAATAATCACTAGCAAATTATCTACATGTATAATAATAATCACTGGCAAATTAACTACATATATAATAATAATCACTGGCAAATTAACTACATATATAATAATAATCACTACCAAATTAACTACACACATATAATAATCACTAGCAAATTAACTACATATATAATAATAATCACTAGCAAATTAACTACATATATAATAATAATCACTGGCAAATTAACTGCGTATATAATAATAATCACTGGCAAATTAACTACATATATAATAATAATCACTGGCAAATTAACTACATATATAATAATAATCACTAGCAAATTAACTACATATATAATAATAATCACTAGCAAATTAACTACATATATATAATAATCACTGGCAAATTAAGTACATATATAATAATAATCACTAGCAAATTATCTACATGTATAATAATAATCACTGGCAAATTAACTACATCTATAATAATAATCACTAGCAAATTAACTACACATGTATAATAATCACTGGCAAATTAACTACATATATAATAATAATCACAAGCAAATTAACTGCAGATATATAATAATCACTGGCAAATTAAGTAAATATATAATAATAATCACTAGCAAATTATCTACATATATAATAATAATCACTGGCAAATTAACTACATATATAATAATATCACTACCAAATTAACTACACACATATAATAATCACTAGCAAATTAACTACATATATAATAATAATCACTAGCAAATTAACTACATATATAATAATAATCACTGGCAAATTAACTACGTATATAATAATAATCACTGGCAAATTAACTACATATATAATAATAATCACTGGCAAATTAACTACATATATAATAATAATCACTGGCAAATTAACTACATATATAATAATAATCACTGGCAAATTAACTACGTATATAATAATAATCACTAGCAAATTAACTACATATATAATAATAATCACTGGCAAATTAACTACATATATAATAATAATCACTAGCAAATTAACTACATATATAAAAATAATCACTCGCAAATTAACTACATATATAATAACAATCAGTAGCAAATTAACGACATATATAATAATAATCACTAGCAAATTAACTACATATATAATAATAATCACTAGCAAATTAACTACATATATAATAATAATCACTGGCAAATTAACTACATATATAATAATAATCACTGGCAAATTATATATAATAATAATCACTAGCAAATTAACTACATATATAATAATAATCACTAGCAAATTAACTACTATATATTGATAATCACCAGCAAATTAACTACATATATAATAATAATCACTAGCAAATTAACTACATCTATAATAATAATCACTAGCAAATTAACGACACATGTATAATAATCACTGGCAAATTAACTACATATATAATAATAATCACTAGCAAATTAACTGCATATATATAATAATCACTGGCAAATTAAGTACATATATAATAATAATCACTAGCAAATTATCTACATGGATAATAATAATCACTGGCAAATTAACTACATCTATAATAATAATCACTAGCAAATTAACTACACATGTATAATAATCACTGGCAAATTAACTACATATATAATAATAATCACTAGCAAATTAACTACATATATATAATAATCACTGGCAAATTAAGTAAATATATAATAATAATCACTAGCAAATTATCTACATGTATAATAATAATCACTGGCAAATTAACTACATATATAATAATAATCACTGGCAAATTAACTACATATATAATAATAATCACTACCAAATTAACTACACACATATAATAATCACTAGCAAATTAACTACATATATAATAATAATCACTAGCAAATTAACTACATATATAATAATAATCACTGGCAAATTAACTACGTATATAATAATAATCACTGGCAAATTAACTACATAAAAAATAATAATCACTGGCAAATTAACTACATATATAATAATAATCACTAGCAAATTAACTACATATATAATAATAATCACTAGCAAATTAACTACATATATATAATAATCACTGGCAAATTAAGTACATATATAATAATAATCACTAGCAAATTATCTACATGTATAATAATAATCACTGGCAAATTAACTACATCTATAATAATAATCACTAGCAAATTAACTACACATGTATAATAATCACTGGCAAATTAACTACATATATAATAATAATCACAAGCAAATTAACTGCAGATATATAATAATCACTGGCAAATTAAGTAAATATATAATAATAATCACTAGCAAATTATCTACATATATAATAATAATCACTGGCAAATTAACTACATATATAATAATAATCACTACCAAATTAACTACACACATATAATAATCACTAGCAAATTAACTACATATATAATAATAATCACTGGCAAATTAACTACGTATATAATAATAATCACTGGCAAATTAACTACATATATAATAATAATCACTGGCAAATTAACTACATATATAATAATAATCACTGGCAAATTAACTACATATATAATAATAATCACTGGCAAATTAACTACGTATATAATAATAATCACTAGCAAATTAACTACATATATAATAATAATCACTGGCAAATTAACTACATATATAATAATAATCACTAGCAAATTAACTACATATATAAAAATAATCACTCGCAAATTAACTACATATATAATAACAATCAGTAGCAAATTAACGACATATATAATAATAATCACTAGCAAATTAACTACATATATAATAATAATCACTAGCAAATTAACTACATATATAATAATAATCACTGGCAAATTAACTACATATATAATAATAATCACTGGCAAATTATATATAATAATAATCACTAGCAAATTAACTACATATATAATAATAATCACTAGCAAATTAACTACTATATATTGATAATCACCAGCAAATTAACTACATATATAATAATAATCACTAGCAAATTAACTACATCTATAATAATAATCACTAGCAAATTAACGACACATGTATAATAATCACTGGCAAATTAACTACATATATAATAATAATCACTAGCAAATTAACTGCATATATATAATAATCACTGGCAAATTAAGTACATATATAATAATAATCACTAGCAAATTATCTACATGTATAATAATAATCACTGGCAAATTAACTACATCTATAATAATAATCACTAGCAAATTAACTACACATGTATAATAATCACTGGCAAATTAACTACATATATAATAATAATCACTAGCAAATTAACTCCATATATATAATAATCACTGGCAAATTAAGTAAATATATAATAATAATCACTAGCAAATTATCTACATGTATAATAATAATCACTGGCAAATTAACTACATATATAATAATAATCACTGGCAAATTAACTACATATATAA
This sequence comes from Somniosus microcephalus, assembly GCF_052327205.1. NCBI lineage: Eukaryota > Metazoa > Chordata > Chondrichthyes > Squaliformes > Somniosidae > Somniosus > Somniosus microcephalus. The sequence goes on from NW_028225921.1 coordinate 62,659, forward strand.
TAATAATCACTACCAAATTAACTACACACATATAATAATTACTAGCAAATTAACTACATATATAATAATAATCACTAGCAAATTAACTACATATATAATAATAATCACTGGCAAATTAACTACGTATATAATAATAATCACTGGCAAATTAACTACATAAAAAATAATAATCACTGGCAAATTAACTACATATATAATAATAATCACTAGCAAATTAACTACATATATAATAATAATCACTAGCAAATTAACTACATATATATAATAATCACTGGCAAATTAAGTACATATATAATAATAATCACTAGCAAATTATCTACATGTATAATAATAATCACTGGCAAATTAACTACATCTATAATAATAATCACTAGCAAATTAACTACACATGTATAATAATCACTGGCAAATTAACTACATATATAATAATAATCACAAGCAAATTAACTGCAGATATATAATAATCACTGGCAAATTAAGTAAATATATAATAATAATCACTAGCAAATTATCTACATATATAATAATAATCACTGGCAAATTAACTACATATATAATAATAATCACTACCAAATTAACTACACACATATAATAATCACTAGCAAATTAACTACATATATAATAATAATCACTAGCAAATTAACGACATATATAATAATAATCACTGGCAAATTAACTACGTATATAATAATAATCACTGGCAAATTAACTACATATATAATAATAATCACTGGCAAATTAACTACATATATAATAATAATCACTGGCAAATTAACTACATATATAATAATAATCACTGGCAAATTAACTACGTATATAATAATAATCACTAGCAAATTAACTACATATATAATAATAATCACTGGCAAATTAACTACATATATAATAATAATCACTAGCAAATTAACTACATACATAAAAATAATCACTCGCAAATTAACTACATATATAATAACAATCAGTAGCAAATTAACGACATATATAATAATAATCACTAGCAAATTAACTACATATATAATAATAATCACTAGCAAATTAACGACATATATAATAATAATCACTGGCAAATTAACTACATATATAATAATAATCACTGGCAAATTATATATAATAATAATCACTAGCAAATTAACTACATATATAATAATAATCACTAGCAAATTAACTACTATATATTGATAATCACCAGCAAATTAACTACATATATAATAATAATCACTAGCAAATTAACTACATCTATAATAATAATCACTAGCAAATTAACGACACATGTATAATAATCACTGGCAAATTAACTACATATATAATAATAATCACTAGTAAATTAACTACATATATATAATAATCACTGGCAAATTAAGTACATATATAATAATAATCACTCGCAAATTATCTACATGTATAATAATAATCACTGGCAAATTAACTACATATATAATAATAATCACTGGCAAATTAACTACATATATAATAATAATCACGACCAAATTAACTACACATATATAATAATCACTGGCAAATTAACTACATATATAATAGTAATCACTGGCAAATTAACTACGTTTATAATAATAATCACTAGCAAATTAACTAAATATATAATAATAATCACTGGCAAATTAACTACGTTTATAATAATAATCACTGGCAAATTAACTACATATATAATAATAATCACTGGCAAATTAACTACATATATAATAGTAATCACTGGCAAATTAACTACGTTTATAATAATAATCACAAGCAAATTAACTGAATATTTAATAATAATCACTGGCAAATTAACTACGTATATAATAATAATCACTGGCAAATTAAGTACATATATAATAATAATCACTGGCAAATTAACTACATATATAATAATAATCACTGGCAAATTAACTACGTATATAATAATAATCACTAGCAAATTAACTACATATATAATAATAATCACTGGCAAATTAACTACATATATAATAATAATCACTAGCAAATTAACTACATATATAATAACAATCAGTAGCAAATTAACGACATATATAATAATAATCACTAGCAAATTAACTGCATTTATAATAATAATCACTAGCAAATTAACTACATATATAATAATAATCACTGGCAAATTAACTACATATATAATAATAATCACTGGCAAATTATATATAATAATAATCACCAGCAAATTAACTACATATATAATAATAATCACTCGCAAATTAACTACTATATATTAATAATCACCAGCAAATTAACTACATATATAATAATAATCACTAGCAAATTAACTACATCTATAATAATAATCACTAGCAAATTAACTACACATGTATAATAATCACTGGCAAAGTAACTACATATATAATAATAATCACTAGCAAATTAACTACATATATATAATAATCACTGGCAAATTAAGTACATATATAATAATAATCACTAGCAAATTATCTACATGTATAATAATAATCACTGGCAAATTAACTACATCTATAATAATAATCACTAGCAAATTAACTACATATATAATAATAATCACTGGCAAATTAACTACATATATAATAGTAATCACTGGCAAATTAACTACGTTTATAATAATAATCACAAGCAAATTAACTGAATATATAATAATAATCACTGGCAAATTAACTACGTATATAATAATAATCACTGGCAAATTAAGTACATATATAATAATAATCACTGGCAAATTAACTACATATATAATAATAATCACTGGCAAATTAACTACGTATATAATAATAATCACTAGCAAATTAACTACATATATAATAATAATCACTGGCAAATTAACTACATATATAATAATAATCACTGGCAAATTAACTACATATATAATAATAATCACTAGCAAATTAACTACATATATAATAACAATCAGTAGCAAATTAACGACATATATAATAATAATCACTAGCAAATTAACTGCATATATAATAATAATCACTAGCAAATTAACTACATATATAATAATAATCACTGGCAAATTAACTACATATATAATAATAATCACTGGCAAATTATATATAATAATAATCACCAGCAAATTAACTACATATATAATAATAATCACTCGCAAATTAACTACTATATATTAATAATCACCAGCAAATTAACTACATATATAATAATAATCACTAGCAAATTAACTACATCTATAATAATAATCACTAGCAAATTAACTACACATGTATAATAATCACTGGCAAATTAACTACATATAAAATAATAATCACTAGCAAATTAACTACATATATATAATAATCACTGGCAAATTAAGTACATATATAATAATAATCACTAGCAAATTATCTACATGTATAATAATAATCACTGGCAAATTAACTACATCTATAATAATAATCACTAGCAAATTAACTACACATGTATAATAATCACTGGCAAATTAACTACATATATAATAATAATCACTAGCAAATTAACTACATATATAAAAATAATCACTCGCAAATTAACTAAATATATAATAACAATCAGTAGCAAATTAACGACATATATAATAATAATCACTAGCAAATTAACTACATATATAATAATAATCACTGGCAAATTAACTACATATATAATAATAATCACTGGCAAATTAACTACGTATATAATAATAATCACTAGCAAATTAACTACATATATAATAATAATCACTGGCAAATTAACTACATATATAATAATAATCACTAGCAAATTAACTACATATATAAAAATAATCACTCGCAAATTAACTAAATATATAATAACAATCAGTAGCAAATTAACGACATATATAATAATAATCACTAGCAAATTAACTACATATATAATAATAATCACTAGCAAATTAACTACATATATAATAATAATCACTAGTAAATTAACTACATATATATAATAATCACTGGCAAATTAAGTACATATATAATAATAATCACTCGCAAATTATCTACATGTATAATAATAATCACTGGCAAATTAACTACATATATAATAATAATCACTGGCAAATTAACTACATATATAATAATAATCACTACCAAATTAACTACACATATATAATAATCACTGGCAAATTAACTACATATATAATAGTAATCACTGGCAAATTAATTACGTTTATAATAATAATCACTAGCAAATTAACTAAATATATAATAATAATCACTGGCAAATTAACTACGTATATAATAATAATCACTGGCAAATTAACTACATATATAATAATAATCACTGGCAAATTAACTACATATATAATAATAATCACTGGCAAATTAACTACGTATATAATAATAATCACTAGCAAATTAACTACATATATAATAATAATCACTGGCAAATTAACTACGTATATAATAATAATCACTGGCAAATTAACTACATATATAATAATAATCACTGGCAAATTAACTACATATATAATAATAATCACTGGCAAATTAACTACGTATATAATAATAATCACTAGCAAATTAACTACATATATAATAATAATCACTGGCAAATTAACTACATATATAATAATAATCACTGGCAAATTAACTACATATATAATAATAATCACTAGCAAATTAACTACATATATAATAACAATCAGTAGCAAATTAACGACATATATAATAATAATCACTAGCAAATTAACTGCATATATAATAATAAACACCAGCAAATTAACTACATATATAATAATAATCACTCGCAAATTAACTACTATATATTAATAATCACCAGCAAATTAACTACATATATAATAATAATCACTAGCAAATTAACTACATCTATAATAATAATCACTAGCAAATTAACTACACATGTATAATAATCACTGGCAAATTAACTACATATATAATAATAATCACTAGCAAATTAACTACATATATATAATAATCACTGGCAAATTAAGTACATATATAATAATAATCACTAGCAAATTATCTACATGTATAATAATAATCACTGGCAAATTAACTACATATATAATAATAATCACTGGCAAATTAACTACATATATAATAATAATCACTACCAAATTAACTACACATATATAATAATCACTAGCAAATTAACTACATATATAATAATAATCACTGGCAAATTAACTACATATATAATAATAATCACTAGCAAATTAACTACATATATAATAATAATCACAAGCAAATTAACTACATATATAATAATAATCACTGGCAAATTAACTACATATATAATAATAATCACTAGCAAATTAACTACATATATAATAATAATCACTGGCAAATTAACTACATATATAATAATTATCAGTGGCAAATTAACTACATATATAATAATAATCACTAGCTAATGAACTACATATATAATAATAATCACTAGCAAATTAACTACATATATAATAATAATCACTGGCAAATTAACTACATATATAATAATAATCACTAGCAAATTAACGAAATATATAATAATAATCACTGGCAAATTAACTACATATATAATAATAATCACTAGCAAATTAACTACATATATAATAATAATCACTGGCCAAATTAACTACGTTTCTAATAATAATCACTAGCAAATTAACTACATATACAATAATAATCACCAGCAAATTAACTACGTATATAATAATAATCACTAGCAAATTAACTACAAATATAATAATAATCACTGGCAAATTAACTACGTATATAATAATAATCACTAGCAAATTAACTACATATATAATAATAATCACTGGCAAATTAACTACATATATAATAATAATCACTGGCAAATTAACTACATATATAATAATAATCACTAGCAAATTAACTACACATATATAATAATCACTAGCAAATTAACTACACATATATAATAATCACTAGCAAATTAACTACATATATAATAATAATCACTGGCAAATTAACTACATATATAATAATAATCACTAGCAAATTAACTACATATAATAATAATCACGAGCAAATGAACTACATATATAATAATAATCACTGACAAATTATCTACATATATAATAATAATCACTGGCAAATTAACTACATATATAATAATAATCACTAGCAAATTAACTACACATATATAATAATCACTAGCAAATTAACTACATATATAATAATAATCACTAGCAAATTAACTACATATATAATAATAATCACTGGCAAATTAACTACATATATAATAATAATCACTGGCAAATTAACTACATATATCATAATAATCACTAGCAAATTAATTACACATATATAATAATCACTAGCAAATTAACTACATATATAATAATAATCACGAGCAAATTAACTAAATATATAATAATAATCACTGGCAAATTAACTACATACATAATAATAATCACTGGCAAATTAACTACACATATATAATAATCACTAGCAAATTAACTACACATATATAATAATCACTAGCAAATTAACTACATATATAATAATAATCAGTAGCAAATTAACTACATATATAATAATAATCACCAGCAAATTAATTACATATATAATAATAATCAAATTCAAATTCAAATTCAAATTCAAATGCTTTATTGGCATGAAAGTTCACAGAGAACCATATTGCCAAAGCTGACATAGCAAAAAGGTCATTGGCAAATTAACTACATATATAATAATAATCACTAGCAAATTAACTACATATAATAATAATCACGAGCAAATTAACTACATATATAATAATAATCACTGGCTAATTAACTACATATATAATAATAATCACTGGCAAATTCACTACATATATATTAATAATCACTGGCAAATTAACTACATATATAATAATAATCACTGGCAAATTAACTACATATACAATAATAATCACTGGCAAATTAACTACATATATAATAATAATCACTAGCAAATTAACTACATTTATAATAATAATCACTAGCAAATCAACTACATATATAATAATAATAATCACTCGCAAATTAACTACATATATAATAATAATCACTGGCAAATTAACTACATATATAATAATAATCACTGGCAAATTAACTACACATATAATAATAATCACTAGCAAATTAACTCCATATATAATAATAATCACTAGCAAATTAACTACATATATAATAATAATCACTGGCAAATTAACTACATATATAATAATAATCACTGGCAAATTAACTACATATATAATAATATTGACTGGCAAATTAACTGCATATATAATAATAATCACTAGCAAATTAACTACACATATAATAATAATCACTAGCAATTTAACTACATATATAATAATAATCACTAGCAAATTAACTACATATATAATAATAATCACTGGCAAATTAACTACAGATATAATAATAATCACTAGCAATTTAACTACATATATAATAATTATCACTGGCAAATTAACTACATATATAATAATAATCACTAGCAAATTAACTGCATATATAATAATAATCACTGGCAAATTAACTACATATATATAATAATCACTGGCAAATTAACTACATATATAATAATAATCAGAAGCAAATTAACTACATATATAATAATAATCACTGGCAAATTAACTACATATATATAATAATCACTGGCAAATTAACTACATATATAATAATAATCACTGGCAAATTAACTATATATAATAATAATCACTAGCAAATTAACTAAATATATAATAATAATCACTGGCAAATTAACTGCATATATAATAATAATCACCAGCAAAGTAACTGCATATATAATTATAATCACTGGCAAATTAACTACATATATAATAATAATCAGTAGCAAATTAACTACATATATAATAATAATCACCAGCAAATTAATTACATATATAATAATAATCAAATTCAAATTCAAATTCAAATTCAAATGCTTTATTGGCATGAAAGTTCACAGAGAACCATATTGCCAAAGCTGACATAGCAAAAAGGTCATTGGCAAATTAACTACATATATAATAATAATCACTAGCAAATTAACTACATATAATAATAATCACGAGCAAATTAACTACATATATAATAATAATCACTGGCTAATTAACTACATATATAATAATAATCACTGGCAAATTCACTACATATATATTAATAATCACTGGCAAATTAACTACATATATAATAATAATCACTGGCAAATTAACTACATATACAATAATAATCACTGGCAAATTAACTACATATATAATAATAATCACTAGCAAATTAACTACATTTATAATAATAATCACTAGCAAATCAACTACATATATAATAATAATAATCACTCGCAAATTAACTACATATATAATAATAATCACTGGCAAATTAACTACATATATAATAATAATCACTGGCAAATTAACTACACATATAATAATAATCACTAGCAAATTAACTCCATATATAATAATAATCACTAGCAAATTAACTACATATATAATAATAATCACTGGCAAATTAACTACATATATAATAATAATCACTGGCAAATTAACTACATATATAATAATATTGACTGGCAAATTAACTGCATATATAATAATAATCACTAGCAAATTAACTACACATATAATAATAATCACTAGCAATTTAACTACATATATAATAATAATCACTAGCAAATTAACTACATATATAATAATAATCACTGGCAAATTAACTACAGATATAATAATAATCACTAGCAATTTAACTACATATATAATAATTATCACTGGCAAATTAACTACATATATAATAATAATCACTAGCAAATTAACTGCATATATAATAATAATCACTGGCAAATTAACTACATATATATAATAATCACTGGCAAATTAACTACATATATAATAATAATCAGAAGCAAATTAACTACATATATAATAATAATCACTGGCAAATTAACTACATATATATAATAATCACTGGCAAATTAACTACATATATAATAATAATCACTGGCAAATTAACTATATATAATAATAATCACTAGCAAATTAACTAAATATATAATAATAATCACTGGCAAATTAACTGCATATATAATAATAATCACCAGCAAAGTAACTGCATATATAATTATAATCACTGGCAAATTAACTACGTATATAATAATAATCACTAGCAAATTAACTATATATATAATAATAATCATTGGCAAATTAACTACATATATAATAATAGTCACTAGCAAATTAACTACATATATAATAATAATCACTGGCAAATTAACTACATATATAATAATAATCAGTGGCAAATTAACTACATATATAATAATAATCACTCGCAAATTAACTACATATATAATAATAATCACTGGCAAATTAACTACATATATATAATAATCACTGGCAAATTAACTACATATATAATAATAATCAGAAGCAAATTAACTACATATATAATAATAATCACTGGCAAATTAACTACATATATAATAATAATCACTAGCAAATTAACTAAATATATAATAATAATCACTGGCAAATTAACTACATATATAATAATAATCACCAGCAAATTAACTGCATATATAATTATAATCACTGGCAAATTAACTACGTATATAATAATAATCACTAGCAAATTAACTACATATATAATAATAATCACTGGCAAATTAACTACGTATATAATAATAATCACGAGCAAATTAACTACATATATAGTAATAATCATTGGCAAATTAACTACATATATAATAATAATCACTAGCAAATTAACTACATATATAATAATAATCACTGGCAAATTAAATACATATATAATAATAATCACTGGCAAATTAACTACATATATAATAATAATCACTGGCAAATTAACTACATATATAATAATAATCACTAGCAAATTAACTACATATATATAATAATCACTGGCAAATTAACTACATATATAATAATAATCACTAGCAAATTAACTACATATATAATAATAATCACTAGCAAATTAACTACATATATAATAATAATCACTAGCAAATTAACTACATATATAATAATAATCACTAGCAAATTAACTACATATATAATAATAATCACTAGCAAATTAACTACATATATAATAATAATCACTGGCAAATTGACTATATATATATAATAATCACTGGCAAATTAACTACATATATAATAACAATCACTGGCAAATTAACTACATATATATAATAATCACTGGCAAATTAACTACATATATAATTATAATCACTAGCAAATTAACTGCATATATAATAATAATCACTGGCAAATTAACTACATATATAATAATAATCACTGGCAAATTAACTACATATATAATAATAATCAGTAGCAAATTAACTACATATATAATAATAATCACTAGCAAATTAACTACATATATAATAATGATCACTAGCAAATTAACTACATATATAATAATAATCGCTGGCAAATTAACTAAATATATAATAATAATCACTGGCAAATTAACTAAATATATAATAATAATCACGAGCAAATTAAGTACATATATAATAATAATCACTGGCAAATTAACTACATATATAATAATAATCACTCGCATATTAACTACATATATAATAATAATCACTGGCAAATTAACTACATATATAATAATAATCACTGGCAAATTAACTACATATATAATAATAATCACTGGCAAATTAACTACATATATAATAATAATCACTGGCAAATTAACTACATATATAATAATAATCACTGGCAAATTAGCTACATCTATAATAATAATCACTGGCAAATTAACTACATATATAATAATAATCACTGGCAAATTAACTACATATATAATAATAATCACTTGCAAATTAACTACGTATCTAATAATAATCACTGGCAAATTAACTACGTATATAATAATAATCACTTGCAAATTAACTACGTTTATAATAATAATCACTGGCAAATTAACTACATATATAATAATCACTGGCAAATTAACTACACATATATAATAATCACTGGCAAATTAACTACACATATATAATAATCACTAGCAAATTAACTACATATATAATAATAATCACTGGCAAATTAACTACATATATAATAATAATCACTAGCAAATTAACTACATATATAATAATAATCACTGGCAAATTAACTACATATATAATAATAATCACTGGCAAATTAACTACATATATCATAATAATCACTAGCAAATTAATTACACATATATAATAATCACTAGCAAATTAACTACATATATAATAATAATCACGAGCAAATTAACTAAATATATAATAATAATCACTGGCAAATTAACTACATACATAATAATAATCACTGGCAAATTAACTACACATATATAATAATCACTAGCAAATTAACTACACATATATAATAATCACTAGCAAATTAACTACATATATAATAATAATCAGTAGCTAATTAACTACATATATAATAATAATCACTAGCAAATTAATTACATATATAATAATAATCAAATTCAAATTCAAATTCAAATTCAAATGCTTTATTGGCATGAAAGTTCACAGAGAACCATATTGCCAAAGCTGACATAGCAAAAAGGTCATTGGCAAATTAACTACATATATAATAATAATCACTAGCAAATTAACTACATATAATAATAATCACGAGCAAATTAACTACATATATAATAATAATCACTGGCTAATTAACTACATATATAATAATAATCACTGGCAAATTCACTACATATATATTAATAATCACTGGCAAATTAACTACATATATAATAATAATCACTGGCAAATTAACTACATATACAATAATAATCACTGGCAAATTAACTATATATATAATAATAATCACTAGCAAATTAACTACATTTATAATAATAATCACTAGCAAATTAACTACATATATAATAATAATAATCACTCGCAAATTAACTACATATATAATAATAATCACTGGCAAATTAACTACATATATAATAATAATCACTGGCAAATTAACTACACATATAATAATAATCACTAGCAAATTAACTCCATATATAATAATAATCACTAGCAAATTAACTACATATATAATAATAATCACTGGCAAATTAACTACATATATAATAATAATCACTGGCAAATTAAATACATATATATAATCACTAGCAAATTAACTACATATATAATAATAATCACTGGCAAATTAACTACATATATAATAATAATGACTGGCAAATTAACTGCATATATAATAATAATCACTAGCAAATTAACTACACATATAATAATAATCACTAGCAATTTAACTACATATATAATAATAATCACTAGCAAATTAACTACATATATAATAATAATCACTGGCAAATTAACTACAGATATAATAATAATCACTAGCAATTTAACTACATATATAATAATTATCACTGGCAAATTAACTACATATATAATAATAATCACTAGCAAAGTAACTGCATATATAATAATAATCACTGGCAAATTAACTACATATATATAATAATCACTGGCAAATTAACTACATATATAATAATAATCAGAAGCAAATTAACTACATATATAATAATAATCACTGGCAAATTAACTACATATATATAATAATCACTGGCAAATTAACTACATATATAATAATAATCACTGGCAAATTAACTATATATATAATAATAATCACTAGCAAATTAACTAAATATATAATAATAATCACTGGCAAATTAACTGCATATATAATAATAATCACCAGCAAAGTAACTGCATATATAATTATAATCACTGGCAAATTAACTACGTATATAATAATAATCACTAGCAAATTAACTATATATATAATAATAATCATTGGCAAATTAACTACATATATATTAATAGTCACTAGCAAATTAACTACATATATAATAATAATCACTGGCAAATTAACTACATATATAATAATAATCAGTGGCAAATTAACTACATATATAATAATAATCACTCGCAAATTAACTACATATATAATAATAATCACTGGCAAATTAACTACATATATATAATAATCACTGGCAAATTAACTACATATATAATAATAATCAGAAGCAAATTAACTACATATATAATAATAATCACTGGCAAATTAACTACATATATAATAATAATCACTAGCAAATTAACTAAATATATAATAATAATCACTGGCAAATTAACTACATATATAATAATAATCACCAGCAAATTAACTGCATATATAATTATAATCACTGGCAAATTAACTACGTATATAATAATAATCACTAGCAAATTAACTACATATATAATAATAATCACTGGCAAATTAACTACGTATATAATAATAATCACGAGCAAATTAACTACATATATAGTAATAATCACTGGCAAATTAACTACATATATAATAATAATCACTAGCAAATTAACTACATATATAATAATAATCACTGGCAAATTAAATACATATATAATAATAATCACTGGCAAATTAACTACATATATAATAATAATCACTGGCAAATTAACTACATATATAATAATAATCACTAGCAAATTAACTACATATATATAATAATCACTGGCAAATTAACTACATATATAATAATAATCACTAGCAAATTAACTACATATATAATAATAATCACTAGCAAATTAACTACATATATAATAATAATCACTAGCAAATTAACTATATATATAATAATAATCATTGGCAAATTAACTACATATATAATAATAGTCACTAGCAAATTAACTACATATATAATAATAATCACTGGCAAATTAACTACATATATAATAATAATCAGTGGCAAATTAACTACATATATAATAATAATCACTCGCAAATTAACTACATATATAATAATAATCACTGGCAAATTAACTACATATATATAATAATCACTGGCAAATTAACTACATATATAATAATAATCAGAAGCAAATTAACTACATATATAATAATAATCACTGGCAAATTAACTACATATATAATAATAATCACTAGCAAATTAACTAAATATATAATAATAATCACTGGCAAATTAACTACATATATAATAATAATCACCAGCAAATTAACTGCATATATAATTATAATCACTGGCAAATTAACTACGTATATAATAATAATCACTAGCAAATTAACTACATATATAATAATAATCACTGGCAAATTAACTACGTATATAATAACAATCACGAGCAAATTAACTACATATATAGTAATAATCACTGGCAAATTAACTACATATATAATAATAATCACTAGCAAATTAACTACATATATAATAATAATCACTGGCAAATTAAATACATATATAATAATAATCACTGGCAAATTAACTACATATATAATAATAATCACTGGCAAATTAACTACATATATAATAATAATCACTAGCAAATTAACTACATATATATAATAATCACTGGCAAATTAACTACATATATAATAATAATCACTAGCAAATTAACTACATATATAATAATAATCACTAGCAAATTAACTACATATATAATAATAATCACTAGCAAATTAACTACATATATAATAATAATCACTAGCAAATTAACTACATATATAATAATAATCACTAGCAAATTAACTACATATATAATAATAATCACTGGCAAATTAACTATATATATATAATAATCACTGGCAAATTAACTACATATATAATAACAATCACTGGCAAATTAACTACATATATATAATAATCACTGGCAAATTAACTACATATATAATTATAATCACTAGCAAATTAACTGCATATATAATAATAATCACTGGCAAATTAACTACATATATAATAATAATCACTGGCAAATTAACTACATATATAATAATAATCAGTAGCAAATTAACTACATATATAATAATAATCACTAGCAAATTAACTACATATATAATAATGATCACTAGCAAATTAACTACATATATAATAATAATCGCTGGCAAATTAACTAAATATATAATAATAATCACTGGCAAATTAACTAAATATATAATAATAATCACGAGCAAATTAAGTACATATATAATAATAATCACTGGCAAATTAACTACATATATAATAATAATCACTCGCATATTAACTACATATATAATAATAATCACTGGCAAATTAACTACATATATAATAATAATCACTGGCAAATTAACTACATATATAATAATAATCACTGGCAAATTAACTACATATATAATAATAATCACTGGCAAATTAACTACATATATAATAATAATCACTGGCAAATTAGCTACATCTATAATAATAATCACTGGCAAATTAACTACATATATAATAATAATCACTGGCAAATTAACTACATATATAATAATAATCACTTGCAAATTAACTACGTATCTAATAATAATCACTGGCAAATTAACTACGTATATAATAATAATCACTTGCAAATTAACTACGTTTATAATAATAATCACTGGCAAATTAACTACATATATAATAATCACTGGCAAATTAACTACACATATATAATAATCACTGGCAAATTAACTACACATATATAATAATCACTAGCAAATTAACTACATATATAATAATAATCACTGGCAAATTAACTACATATATAATAATAATCACTAGCAAATTAACTACATATATAATAATAATCACTGGCAAATTAACTACATATATAATAATAATCACTGGCAAATTAACTACATATATCATAATAATCACTAGCAAATTAATTACACATATATAATAATCACTAGCAAATTAACTACATATATAATAATAATCACGAGCAAATTAACTAAATATATAATAATAATCACTGGCAAATTAACTACATACATAATAATAATCACTGGCAAATTAACTACACATATATAATAATCACTAGCAAATTAACTACACATATATAATAATCACTAGCAAATTAACTACATATATAATAATAATCAGTAGCTAATTAACTACATATATAATAATAATCACTAGCAAATTAATTACATATATAATAATAATCAAATTCAAATTCAAATTCAAATTCAAATGCTTTATTGGCATGAAAGTTCACAGAGAACCATATTGCCAAAGCTGACATAGCAAAAAGGTCATTGGCAAATTAACTACATATATAATAATAATCACTAGCAAATTAACTACATATAATAATAATCACGAGCAAATTAACTACATATATAATAATAATCACTGGCTAATTAACTACATATATAATAATAATCACTGGCAAATTCACTACATATATATTAATAATCACTGGCAAATTAACTACATATATAATAATAATCACTGGCAAATTAACTACATATACAATAATAATCACTGGCAAATTAACTACATATATAATAATAATCACTAGCAAATTAACTACATTTATAATAATAATCACTAGCAAATTAACTACATATATAATAATAATAATCACTCGCAAATTAACTACATATATAATAATAATCACTGGCAAATTAACTACATATATAATAATAATCACTGGCAAATTAACTACACATATAATAATAATCACTAGCAAATTAACTCCATATATAATAATAATCACTAGCAAATTAACTACATATATAATAATAATCACTGGCAAATTAACTACATATATAATAATAATCACTGGCAAATTAAATACATATATATAATCACTAGCAAATTAACTACATATATAATAATAATCACTGGCAAATTAACTACATATATAATAATAATGACTGGCAAATTAACTGCATATATAATAATAATCACTAGCAAATTAACTACACATATAATAATAATCACTAGCAATTTAACTACATATATAATAATAATCACTAGCAAATTAACTACATATATAATAATAATCACTGGCAAATTAACTACAGATATAATAATAATCACTAGCAATTTAACTACATATATAATAATTATCACTGGCAAATTAACTACATATATAATAATAATCACTAGCAAAGTAACTGCATATATAATAATAATCACTGGCAAATTAACTACATATATATAATAATCACTGGCAAATTAACTACATATATAATAATAATCAGAAGCAAATTAACTACATATATAATAATAATCACTGGCAAATTAACTACATATATATAATAATCACTGGCAAATTAACTACATATATAATAATAATCACTGGCAAATTAACTATATATATAATAATAATCACTAGCAAATTAACTAAATATATAATAATAATCACTGGCAAATTAACTGCATATATAATAATAATCACCAGCAAAGTAACTGCATATATAATTATAATCACTGGCAAATTAACTACGTATATAATAATAATCACTAGCAAATTAACTATATATATAATAATAATCATTGGCAAATTAACTACATATATAATAATAGTCACTAGCAAATTAACTACATATATAATAATAATCACTGGCAAATTAACTACATATATAATAATAATCAGTGGCAAATTAACTACATATATAATAATAATCACTCGCAAATTAACTACATATATAATAATAATCACTGGCAAATTAACTACATATATATAATAATCACTGGCAAATTAACTACATATATAATAATAATCAGAAGCAAATTAACTACATATATAATAATAATCACTGGCAAATTAACTACATATATAATAATAATCACTAGCAAATTAACTAAATATATAATAATAATCACTGGCAAATTAACTACATATATAATAATAATCACCAGCAAATTAACTGCATATATAATTATAATCACTGGCAAATTAACTACGTATATAATAATAATCACTAGCAAATTAACTACATATATAATAATAATCACTGGCAAATTAACTACGTATATAATAATAATCACGAGCAAATTAACTACATATATAGTAATAATCACTGGCAAATTAACTACATATATAATAATAATCACTAGCAAATTAACTACATATATAATAATAATCACTGGCAAATTAAATACATATATAATAATAATCACTGGCAAATTAACTACATATATAATAATAATCACTGGCAAATTAACTACATATATAATAATAATCACTAGCAAATTAACTACATATATATAATAATCACTGGCAAATTAACTACATATATAATAATAATCACTAGCAAATTAACTACATATATAATAATAATCACTAGCAAATTAACTACATATATAATAATAATCACTAGCAAATTAACTACATATATAATAATAATCACTAGCAAATTAACTACATACATAATAATAATCACTAGCAAATTAACTACATATATAATAATAATCACTGGCAAATTAACTATATATATATAATAATCACTGGCAAATTAACTACATATATAATAACAATCACTGGCAAATTAACTACATATATATAATAATCACTGGCAAATTAACTACATATATAATTATAATCACTAGCAAATTAACTGCATATATAATAATAATCACTGGCAAATTAACTACATATATAATAATAATCACTGGCAAATTAACTACATATATAATAATAATCAGTAGCAAATTAACTACATATATAATAATAATCACTAGCAAATTAACTACATATATAATAATGATCACTAGCAAATTAACTACATATATAATAATAATCGCTGGCAAATTAACTAAATATATAATAATAATCACTGGCAAATTAACTACATATATATAATAATCACTGGCAAATTAACTACATATATAATAATAATCACTAGCAAATTAACTACATATATAATAATAATCACTCGCAAATTAACTACATATATAATAATAATCACTAGCAAATTAACTACATATATAATAATAATCACTAGCAAATTAACTACATACATAATAATAATCACTAGCAAATTAACTACATATATAATAATAATCACTGGCAAATTAACTATATATATATAATAATCACTGGCAAATTAACTACATATATAATAACAATCACTGGCAAATTAACTACATATATATAATAATCACTGGCAAATTAACTACATATATAATTATAATCACTAGCAAATTAACTGCATATATAATAATAATCACTGGCAAATTAACTACATATATAATAATAATCACTGGCAAATTAACTACATATATAATAATAATCAGTAGCAAATTAACTACATATATAATAATAATCACTAGCAAATTAACTACATATATAATAATGATCACTAGCAAATTAACTACATATATAATAATAATCGCTGGCAAATTAACTAAATATATAATAATAATCACTGGCAAATTAACTAAATATATAATAATAATCACGAGCAAATTAAGTACATATATAATAATAATCACTGGCAAATTAACTACATATATAATAATAATCACTCGCATATTAACTACATATATAATAATAATCACTGGCAAATTAACTACATATATAATAATAATCACTGGCAAATTAACTACATATATAATAATAATCACTGGCAAATTAACTACATATATAATAATAATCACTAGCAAATTAACTACATATATAATAATAATCACTGGCAAATTAGCTACATCTATAATAATAATCACTGGCAAATTAACTACATATATAATAATAATCACTGGCAAATTAACTACATATATAATAATAATCACTTGCAAATTAACTACGTATCTAATAATAATCACTGGCAAATTAACGACGTATATAATAATAATCACTTGCAAATTAACTACATATATAATAATAATCACTGGCAAATTAACTACACATATATAATAATCACTAGCAAATTAACTACACATATATAATAATCACGAGCAAATTAACTACATATATAATAATAATCACTAGCAAATTAACTACATATATAATAAGAATCACTGGCAAATTAACTACATATATAATAATAATCACTAGCAAATTAACTACATATATAATAATAATCACTAGCAAATTAACTACATATATATAATAATCACTAGCAAATTAACTACATATATAATAATAAACACTGGCAAATTAACTACATATATAACAATAATCACTAGTGAATCAAGGACATATATTATAATAATCACTGGCAAATTAACTATATATATATAATAATCACTGGCAAATTAACTACATATTTAAAATAATCACTGGCAAATTAACTACATATATATAATAATCACTGGCAAATTAACTACATATATAATAATAATCACTAGGAAATTAACTACATATATAATAATAATCACTGGCAAATTAACTGCATATATAATAATAATCACTAGCAAATTAACTACATATATAATAATAATCTCCAGCAAATTAACTACATATATAATAATAATCACTGGCAAATTAATTACATATATAATAATAATCACTGGCAAATTAACTACATATATATAATAATCACTAGCAAATTAACTACATATATAATAATAATCACTGGCAAATTAACTGCATATATAATAATAATCACTGGCAAATTAACTACATATATAATAATAATCACTGGCAAATTAACTACATATATAATAATAATCACTAGCAAATTAGCTACATCTATAATAATAATCACTGGCAAATTAACTACATATATAATAATACTCACTGGCAAATTAACTATATATATAATAATTATCACTAGCAAATTAACTACGTATCTAATAATAATCACTGGCAAATTAACTACGTATATAATAATAATCACTTGCAAATTAACAACATATATAATAAGAATCACTGGCAAATTAACTACATATATAATATAATCACTAGCAAATTAACTACATATATAATAATAATCACTAGCAAATTAACTACATTTTAATAAGAATCAAATTCAAATTCAAATTCAAATTCAAATGCTTTATTGGCATGAAAGTTTACAGAGAACCATATTGCCAAAGCTTACATAGCAAAAAGGTCACTGGCAAATTAAGTACATATATAATAATAATCACGAGCAAATTAACTACATATAATAATAATCACTAGCAAATTAACTACATATATAATAATTATCACTGGCTAAGTAACTACATATTTAATAATAATCACTGGCAAATTCACTACATATATAATAATAATCACTGGCAAATTAACTACATATATAATAATAATCACTGGCAAATTAACTACATATATAATAATAATCACTGGCAAATTAACTACATATATAATAATAATCACTAGCAAATTAACTACATATATAATAATAATAACTGGCAAATTAACTACATATATAATAATAATCACTAGTAAATTAACTACATATATAATAATAATCACTAGCAAATTAACTACATATATAATAATAATCACTAGCAAATTAACTACATATATAATAATAATCACTGGCAAATTAACTACATATATAATAATAATCACTAGCAAATTAACTACATATATAATAATAATAACTGGCAAATTAACTACATATATAATAATAATCACTAGTAAATTAACTACATATATAATAATAATCACTAGCAAATTAACTACATATATAATAATAATCACTAGCAAATTAACTACATATATAATAATAATCACTGGCAAATTAACAGCATATATAATAATAATCACTGGCAAATTAACTATATATATATAATAATCACTAGCAAATTAACTACATATATAATAATAATCACTGGCAAATTAACTACAGATATAATAATAATCACTGGCAAATTAACTACATATATAATAATAATCACTAGCAAATTAACTAAATATATAATAATAATCACTGGCAAATTAACTACATATATAATAATAATCACGAGCAAATTAACTACATATATAATAATAATCACTGGCAAATTAACTACATATATAATAATAATCGCTTGCAAATTAACTACATATATAATAATAATCACTAGCAAATTAACTACATATATAATAATAATCACTGGCAAATTAACTACATATATAATAATAATCACTAGCAATTTAACTACATATATAATAATAATCACTGGCAAATTAACTACACATATAATAATAATCACTAGCAATTTAACTACATATATATAATAATCACTGGCAAATTAACTACATATATAATAATAATCACTAGCAAATTAACTGCATATATAATAATAATCACTGGCAAATTAACTACAGATATAATACTAATCACTAGCAAATTAACTACACATATATAATAATCACTAGCAAATTAACTACATATATAATAATAATCAGTGGCAAATTAACTGCATATATAATAATAGTCACTAGCAAATTAACCACATATATAATAATAATCACTGGCAAATTAACTGCATATATAATAATAATCAGTGGCAAATTAACTACATATATAATAATAATCACTAGCAAATTAACTACAGATATAATCATAATCACTAGCAAATTAACTACATATATAATAATAATCACTGGCAAATTAACTACATATATATAATAATCACTGGCAAATTAACTACATATATAATAATAATCACAAGCAAATTAACTACATATACAATAATAATCACTGGCAAATTAACTACATATATAATAATAATCACTAGCAAATTAACTAAATATATAATAATAATCACTGGCAAATTAACTACATATATAATAATAATCACTAGCAAATTAACTCCATATATAATTATAATCACTGGCAAATTAACGACGGATATAATAATAATCACTATCACATTAACTACATATATAATAATAATCACTGGCAAATTAACTACGTATATAATAATAATCACGAGCAAATTAACTACATATATAGTAATAATCACTGGCAAATTAACTACATATATAATAATAATCACTAGCAAATTAACTACATATATAATAATAATCACTGGCAAATTAAGTACATATCTAATAATAATCACTGGCAAATTAACTACATATATAATAATAATCACTGGCAAATTAACTACATATATAATAATAATCACTGGCAAATTAACTACATATATAATAATAATCACTAGCAAATTAACTACATATATAATAATAATCACTAGCCAATTAACTACATATATAATAATAATCACTAGCAAATTAACTCCATGCATAATAATAATCACTCGCAAATTAACTACATATATAATAATAGTCACTGGCAAATTAATTACACATATATAATAATCACTAGCAAATTAACTACACATATATAATAATCACGAGCAAATTAACTACATCTATAATAATAATCACTAGCAAATTAACTACACATGTATAATAATCACTGGCAAATTAACTACATATATAATAATAATCACTAGCAAATTAACTGCATATATATAATAATCACTGGCAAATTAAGTACATATATAATAATAATCACTAGCAAATTATCTACATGTATAATAATAATCACTGGCAAATTAACTACATCTATAATAATAATCACTAGCAAATTAACTACACATGTATAATAATCACTGGCAAATTAACTACATATATAATAATAATCACTAGCAAATTAACTACATATATATAATAATCACTGGCAAATTAAGTAAATATATAATAATAATCACTAGCAAATTATCTACATGTATAATAATAATCACTGGCAAATTAACTACATATATAATAATAATCACTGGCAAATTAACTACATATATAATAATAATCACTACCAAATTAACTACACACATATAATAATCACTAGCAAATTAACTACATATATAATAATAATCACTAGCAAATTAACTACATATATAATAATAATCACTGGCAAATTAACTGCGTATATAATAATAATCACTGGCAAATTAACTACATATATAATAATAATCACTGGCAAATTAACTACATATATAATAATAATCACTAGCAAATTAACTACATATATAATAATAATCACTAGCAAATTAACTACATATATATAATAATCACTGGCAAATTAAGTACATATATAATAATAATCACTAGCAAATTATCTACATGTATAATAATAATCACTGGCAAATTAACTACATCTATAATAATAATCACTAGCAAATTAACTACACATGTATAATAATCACTGGCAAATTAACTACATATATAATAATAATCACAAGCAAATTAACTGCAGATATATAATAATCACTGGCAAATTAAGTAAATATATAATAATAATCACTTGCAAATTATCTACATATATAATAATAATCACTGGCAAATTAACTACATATATAATAATAATCACTACCAAATTAACTACACACATATAATAATCACTAGCAAATTAACTACATATATAATAATAATCACTAGCAAATTAACTACATATATAATAATAATCACTGGCAAATTAACTACGTATATAATAATAATCACTGGCAAATTAACTACATATATAATAATAATCACTGGCAAATTAACTACATATATAATAATAATCACTGGCAAATTAACTACATATATAATAATAATCACTGGCAAATTAACTACGTATATAATAATAATCACTAGCAAATTAACTACATATATAATAATAATCACTGGCAAATTAACTACATATATAATAATAATCACTAGCAAATTAACTACATATATAAAAATAATCACTCGCAAATTAACTACATATATAATAACAATCAGTAGCAAATTAACGACATATATAATAATAATCACTAGCAAATTAACTACATATATAATAATAATCACTAGCAAATTAACTACATATATAATAATAATCACTGGCAAATTAACTACATATATAATAATAATCACTGGCAAATTATATATAATAATAATCACTAGCAAATTAACTACATATATAATAATAATCACTAGCAAATTAACTACTATATATTGATAATCACCAGCAAATTAACTACATATATAATAATAATCACTAGCAAATTAACTACATCTATAATAATAATCACTAGCAAATTAACGACACATGTATAATAATCACTGGCAAATTAACTACATATATAATAATAATCACTAGCAAATTAACTGCATATATATAATAATCACTGGCAAATTAAGTACATATATAATAATAATCACTAGCAAATTATCTACATGGATAATAATAATCACTGGCAAATTAACTACATCTATAATAATAATCACTAGCAAATTAACTACACATGTATAATAATCACTGGCAAATTAACTACATATATAATAATAATCACTAGCAAATTAACTACATATATATAATAATCACTGGCAAATTAAGTAAATATATAATAATAATCACTAGCAAATTATCTACATGTATAATAATAATCACTGGCAAATTAACTACATATATAATAATAATCACTGGCAAATTAACTACATATATAATAATAATCACTACCAAATTAACTACACACATATAATAATCACTAGCAAATTAACTACATATATAATAATAATCACTAGCAAATTAACTACATATATAATAATAATCACTGGCAAATTAACTACGTATATAATAATAATCACTGGCAAATTAACTACATAAAAAATAATAATCACTGGCAAATTAACTACATATATAATAATAATCACTAGCAAATTAACTACATATATAATAATAATCACTAGCAAATTAACTACATATATATAATAATCACTGGCAAATTAAGTACATATATAATAATAATCACTAGCAAATTATCTACATGTATAATAATAATCACTGGCAAATTAACTACATCTATAATAATAATCACTAGCAAATTAACTACACATGTATAATAATCACTGGCAAATTAACTACATATATAATAATAATCACAAGCAAATTAACTGCAGATATATAATAATCACTGGCAAATTAAGTAAATATATAATAATAATCACTAGCAAATTATCTACATATATAATAATAATCACTGGCAAATTAACTACATATATAATAATAATCACTACCAAATTAACTACACACATATAATAATCACTAGCAAATTAACTACATATATAATAATAATCACTGGCAAATTAACTACGTATATAATAATAATCACTGGCAAATTAACTACATATATAATAATAATCACTGGCAAATTAACTACATATATAATAATAATCACTGGCAAATTAACTACATATATAATAATAATCACTGGCAAATTAACTACGTATATAATAATAATCACTAGCAAATTAACTACATATATAATAATAATCACTGGCAAATTAACTACATATATAATAATAATCACTAGCAAATTAACTACATATATAAAAATAATCACTCGCAAATTAACTACATATATAATAACAATCAGTAGCAAATTAACGACATATATAATAATAATCACTAGCAAATTAACTACATATATAATAATAATCACTAGCAAATTAACTACATATATAATAATAATCACTGGCAAATTAACTACATATATAATAATAATCACTGGCAAATTATATATAATAATAATCACTAGCAAATTAACTACATATATAATAATAATCACTAGCAAATTAACTACTATATATTGATAATCACCAGCAAATTAACTACATATATAATAATAATCACTAGCAAATTAACTACATCTATAATAATAATCACTAGCAAATTAACGACACATGTATAATAATCACTGGCAAATTAACTACATATATAATAATAATCACTAGCAAATTAACTGCATATATATAATAATCACTGGCAAATTAAGTACATATATAATAATAATCACTAGCAAATTATCTACATGTATAATAATAATCACTGGCAAATTAACTACATCTATAATAATAATCACTAGCAAA
The DNA here is from genome assembly GCF_052327205.1 of Somniosus microcephalus. Taxonomy (NCBI): domain Eukaryota; kingdom Metazoa; phylum Chordata; class Chondrichthyes; order Squaliformes; family Somniosidae; genus Somniosus; species Somniosus microcephalus. Next base: position 89,148 of record NW_028225921.1, read on the forward strand.
TTAACTACACATGTATAATAATCACTGGCAAATTAACTACATATATAATAATAATCACTAGCAAATTAACTCCATATATATAATAATCACTGGCAAATTAAGTAAATATATAATAATAATCACTAGCAAATTATCTACATGTATAATAATAATCACTGGCAAATTAACTACATATATAATAATAATCACTGGCAAATTAACTACATATATAATAATAATCACTACCAAATTAACTACACACATATAATAATTACTAGCAAATTAACTACATATATAATAATAATCACTAGCAAATTAACTACATATATAATAATAATCACTGGCAAATTAACTACGTATATAATAATAATCACTGGCAAATTAACTACATAAAAAATAATAATCACTGGCAAATTAACTACATATATAATAATAATCACTAGCAAATTAACTACATATATAATAATAATCACTAGCAAATTAACTACATATATATAATAATCACTGGCAAATTAAGTACATATATAATAATAATCACTAGCAAATTATCTACATGTATAATAATAATCACTGGCAAATTAACTACATCTATAATAATAATCACTAGCAAATTAACTACACATGTATAATAATCACTGGCAAATTAACTACATATATAATAATAATCACAAGCAAATTAACTGCAGATATATAATAATCACTGGCAAATTAAGTAAATATATAATAATAATCACTAGCAAATTATCTACATATATAATAATAATCACTGGCAAATTAACTACATATATAATAATAATCACTACCAAATTAACTACACACATATAATAATCACTAGCAAATTAACTACATATATAATAATAATCACTAGCAAATTAACGACATATATAATAATAATCACTGGCAAATTAACTACGTATATAATAATAATCACTGGCAAATTAACTACATATATAATAATAATCACTGGCAAATTAACTACATATATAATAATAATCACTGGCAAATTAACTACATATATAATAATAATCACTGGCAAATTAACTACGTATATAATAATAATCACTAGCAAATTAACTACATATATAATAATAATCACTGGCAAATTAACTACATATATAATAATAATCACTAGCAAATTAACTACATATATAAAAATAATCACTCGCAAATTAACTACATATATAATAACAATCAGTAGCAAATTAACGACATATATAATAATAATCACTAGCAAATTAACTACATATATAATAATAATCACTAGCAAATTAACGACATATATAATAATAATCACTGGCAAATTAACTACATATATAATAATAATCACTGGCAAATTATATATAATAATAATCACTAGCAAATTAACTACATATATAATAATAATCACTAGCAAATTAACTACTATATATTGATAATCACCAGCAAATTAACTACATATATAATAATAATCACTAGCAAATTAACTACATCTATAATAATAATCACTAGCAAATTAACGACACATGTATAATAATCACTGGCAAATTAACTACATATATAATAATAATCACTAGTAAATTAACTACATATATATAATAATCACTGGCAAATTAAGTACATATATAATAATAATCACTCGCAAATTATCTACATGTATAATAATAATCACTGGCAAATTAACTACATATATAATAATAATCACTGGCAAATTAACTACATATATAATAATAATCACGACCAAATTAACTACACATATATAATAATCACTGGCAAATTAACTACATATATAATAGTAATCACTGGCAAATTAACTACGTTTATAATAATAATCACTAGCAAATTAACTAAATATATAATAATAATCACTGGCAAATTAACTACGTTTATAATAATAATCACTGGCAAATTAACTACATATATAATAATAATCACTGGCAAATTAACTACATATATAATAGTAATCACTGGCAAATTAACTACGTTTATAATAATAATCACAAGCAAATTAACTGAATATTTAATAATAATCACTGGCAAATTAACTACGTATATAATAATAATCACTGGCAAATTAAGTACATATATAATAATAATCACTGGCAAATTAACTACATATATAATAATAATCACTGGCAAATTAACTACGTATATAATAATAATCACTAGCAAATTAACTACATATATAATAATAATCACTGGCAAATTAACTACATATATAATAATAATCACTAGCAAATTAACTACATATATAATAACAATCAGTAGCAAATTAACGACATATATAATAATAATCACTAGCAAATTAACTGCATTTATAATAATAATCACTAGCAAATTAACTACATATATAATAATAATCACTGGCAAATTAACTACATATATAATAATAATCACTGGCAAATTATATATAATAATAATCACCAGCAAATTAACTACATATATAATAATAATCACTCGCAAATTAACTACTATATATTAATAATCACCAGCAAATTAACTACATATATAATAATAATCACTAGCAAATTAACTACATCTATAATAATAATCACTAGCAAATTAACTACACATGTATAATAATCACTGGCAAAGTAACTACATATATAATAATAATCACTAGCAAATTAACTACATATATATAATAATCACTGGCAAATTAAGTACATATATAATAATAATCACTAGCAAATTATCTACATGTATAATAATAATCACTGGCAAATTAACTACATCTATAATAATAATCACTAGCAAATTAACTACATATATAATAATAATCACTGGCAAATTAACTACATATATAATAGTAATCACTGGCAAATTAACTACGTTTATAATAATAATCACAAGCAAATTAACTGAATATATAATAATAATCACTGGCAAATTAACTACGTATATAATAATAATCACTGGCAAATTAAGTACATATATAATAATAATCACTGGCAAATTAACTACATATATAATAATAATCACTGGCAAATTAACTACGTATATAATAATAATCACTAGCAAATTAACTACATATATAATAATAATCACTGGCAAATTAACTACATATATAATAATAATCACTGGCAAATTAACTACATATATAATAATAATCACTAGCAAATTAACTACATATATAATAACAATCAGTAGCAAATTAACGACATATATAATAATAATCACTAGCAAATTAACTGCATATATAATAATAATCACTAGCAAATTAACTACATATATAATAATAATCACTGGCAAATTAACTACATATATAATAATAATCACTGGCAAATTATATATAATAATAATCACCAGCAAATTAACTACATATATAATAATAATCACTCGCAAATTAACTACTATATATTAATAATCACCAGCAAATTAACTACATATATAATAATAATCACTAGCAAATTAACTACATCTATAATAATAATCACTAGCAAATTAACTACACATGTATAATAATCACTGGCAAATTAACTACATATAAAATAATAATCACTAGCAAATTAACTACATATATATAATAATCACTGGCAAATTAAGTACATATATAATAATAATCACTAGCAAATTATCTACATGTATAATAATAATCACTGGCAAATTAACTACATCTATAATAATAATCACTAGCAAATTAACTACACATGTATAATAATCACTGGCAAATTAACTACATATATAATAATAATCACTAGCAAATTAACTACATATATAAAAATAATCACTCGCAAATTAACTAAATATATAATAACAATCAGTAGCAAATTAACGACATATATAATAATAATCACTAGCAAATTAACTACATATATAATAATAATCACTGGCAAATTAACTACATATATAATAATAATCACTGGCAAATTAACTACGTATATAATAATAATCACTAGCAAATTAACTACATATATAATAATAATCACTGGCAAATTAACTACATATATAATAATAATCACTAGCAAATTAACTACATATATAAAAATAATCACTCGCAAATTAACTAAATATATAATAACAATCAGTAGCAAATTAACGACATATATAATAATAATCACTAGCAAATTAACTACATATATAATAATAATCACTAGCAAATTAACTACATATATAATAATAATCACTAGTAAATTAACTACATATATATAATAATCACTGGCAAATTAAGTACATATATAATAATAATCACTCGCAAATTATCTACATGTATAATAATAATCACTGGCAAATTAACTACATATATAATAATAATCACTGGCAAATTAACTACATATATAATAATAATCACTACCAAATTAACTACACATATATAATAATCACTGGCAAATTAACTACATATATAATAGTAATCACTGGCAAATTAATTACGTTTATAATAATAATCACTAGCAAATTAACTAAATATATAATAATAATCACTGGCAAATTAACTACGTATATAATAATAATCACTGGCAAATTAACTACATATATAATAATAATCACTGGCAAATTAACTACATATATAATAATAATCACTGGCAAATTAACTACGTATATAATAATAATCACTAGCAAATTAACTACATATATAATAATAATCACTGGCAAATTAACTACGTATATAATAATAATCACTGGCAAATTAACTACATATATAATAATAATCACTGGCAAATTAACTACATATATAATAATAATCACTGGCAAATTAACTACGTATATAATAATAATCACTAGCAAATTAACTACATATATAATAATAATCACTGGCAAATTAACTACATATATAATAATAATCACTGGCAAATTAACTACATATATAATAATAATCACTAGCAAATTAACTACATATATAATAACAATCAGTAGCAAATTAACGACATATATAATAATAATCACTAGCAAATTAACTGCATATATAATAATAAACACCAGCAAATTAACTACATATATAATAATAATCACTCGCAAATTAACTACTATATATTAATAATCACCAGCAAATTAACTACATATATAATAATAATCACTAGCAAATTAACTACATCTATAATAATAATCACTAGCAAATTAACTACACATGTATAATAATCACTGGCAAATTAACTACATATATAATAATAATCACTAGCAAATTAACTACATATATATAATAATCACTGGCAAATTAAGTACATATATAATAATAATCACTAGCAAATTATCTACATGTATAATAATAATCACTGGCAAATTAACTACATATATAATAATAATCACTGGCAAATTAACTACATATATAATAATAATCACTACCAAATTAACTACACATATATAATAATCACTAGCAAATTAACTACATATATAATAATAATCACTGGCAAATTAACTACATATATAATAATAATCACTAGCAAATTAACTACATATATAATAATAATCACAAGCAAATTAACTACATATATAATAATAATCACTGGCAAATTAACTACATATATAATAATAATCACTAGCAAATTAACTACATATATAATAATAATCACTGGCAAATTAACTACATATATAATAATTATCAGTGGCAAATTAACTACATATATAATAATAATCACTAGCTAATGAACTACATATATAATAATAATCACTAGCAAATTAACTACATATATAATAATAATCACTGGCAAATTAACTACATATATAATAATAATCACTAGCAAATTAACGAAATATATAATAATAATCACTGGCAAATTAACTACATATATAATAATAATCACTAGCAAATTAACTACATATATAATAATAATCACTGGCCAAATTAACTACGTTTCTAATAATAATCACTAGCAAATTAACTACATATACAATAATAATCACCAGCAAATTAACTACGTATATAATAATAATCACTAGCAAATTAACTACAAATATAATAATAATCACTGGCAAATTAACTACGTATATAATAATAATCACTAGCAAATTAACTACATATATAATAATAATCACTGGCAAATTAACTACATATATAATAATAATCACTGGCAAATTAACTACATATATAATAATAATCACTAGCAAATTAACTACACATATATAATAATCACTAGCAAATTAACTACACATATATAATAATCACTAGCAAATTAACTACATATATAATAATAATCACTGGCAAATTAACTACATATATAATAATAATCACTAGCAAATTAACTACATATAATAATAATCACGAGCAAATGAACTACATATATAATAATAATCACTGACAAATTATCTACATATATAATAATAATCACTGGCAAATTAACTACATATATAATAATAATCACTAGCAAATTAACTACACATATATAATAATCACTAGCAAATTAACTACATATATAATAATAATCACTAGCAAATTAACTACATATATAATAATAATCACTGGCAAATTAACTACATATATAATAATAATCACTGGCAAATTAACTACATATATCATAATAATCACTAGCAAATTAATTACACATATATAATAATCACTAGCAAATTAACTACATATATAATAATAATCACGAGCAAATTAACTAAATATATAATAATAATCACTGGCAAATTAACTACATACATAATAATAATCACTGGCAAATTAACTACACATATATAATAATCACTAGCAAATTAACTACACATATATAATAATCACTAGCAAATTAACTACATATATAATAATAATCAGTAGCAAATTAACTACATATATAATAATAATCACCAGCAAATTAATTACATATATAATAATAATCAAATTCAAATTCAAATTCAAATTCAAATGCTTTATTGGCATGAAAGTTCACAGAGAACCATATTGCCAAAGCTGACATAGCAAAAAGGTCATTGGCAAATTAACTACATATATAATAATAATCACTAGCAAATTAACTACATATAATAATAATCACGAGCAAATTAACTACATATATAATAATAATCACTGGCTAATTAACTACATATATAATAATAATCACTGGCAAATTCACTACATATATATTAATAATCACTGGCAAATTAACTACATATATAATAATAATCACTGGCAAATTAACTACATATACAATAATAATCACTGGCAAATTAACTACATATATAATAATAATCACTAGCAAATTAACTACATTTATAATAATAATCACTAGCAAATCAACTACATATATAATAATAATAATCACTCGCAAATTAACTACATATATAATAATAATCACTGGCAAATTAACTACATATATAATAATAATCACTGGCAAATTAACTACACATATAATAATAATCACTAGCAAATTAACTCCATATATAATAATAATCACTAGCAAATTAACTACATATATAATAATAATCACTGGCAAATTAACTACATATATAATAATAATCACTGGCAAATTAACTACATATATAATAATATTGACTGGCAAATTAACTGCATATATAATAATAATCACTAGCAAATTAACTACACATATAATAATAATCACTAGCAATTTAACTACATATATAATAATAATCACTAGCAAATTAACTACATATATAATAATAATCACTGGCAAATTAACTACAGATATAATAATAATCACTAGCAATTTAACTACATATATAATAATTATCACTGGCAAATTAACTACATATATAATAATAATCACTAGCAAATTAACTGCATATATAATAATAATCACTGGCAAATTAACTACATATATATAATAATCACTGGCAAATTAACTACATATATAATAATAATCAGAAGCAAATTAACTACATATATAATAATAATCACTGGCAAATTAACTACATATATATAATAATCACTGGCAAATTAACTACATATATAATAATAATCACTGGCAAATTAACTATATATAATAATAATCACTAGCAAATTAACTAAATATATAATAATAATCACTGGCAAATTAACTGCATATATAATAATAATCACCAGCAAAGTAACTGCATATATAATTATAATCACTGGCAAATTAACTACATATATAATAATAATCAGTAGCAAATTAACTACATATATAATAATAATCACCAGCAAATTAATTACATATATAATAATAATCAAATTCAAATTCAAATTCAAATTCAAATGCTTTATTGGCATGAAAGTTCACAGAGAACCATATTGCCAAAGCTGACATAGCAAAAAGGTCATTGGCAAATTAACTACATATATAATAATAATCACTAGCAAATTAACTACATATAATAATAATCACGAGCAAATTAACTACATATATAATAATAATCACTGGCTAATTAACTACATATATAATAATAATCACTGGCAAATTCACTACATATATATTAATAATCACTGGCAAATTAACTACATATATAATAATAATCACTGGCAAATTAACTACATATACAATAATAATCACTGGCAAATTAACTACATATATAATAATAATCACTAGCAAATTAACTACATTTATAATAATAATCACTAGCAAATCAACTACATATATAATAATAATAATCACTCGCAAATTAACTACATATATAATAATAATCACTGGCAAATTAACTACATATATAATAATAATCACTGGCAAATTAACTACACATATAATAATAATCACTAGCAAATTAACTCCATATATAATAATAATCACTAGCAAATTAACTACATATATAATAATAATCACTGGCAAATTAACTACATATATAATAATAATCACTGGCAAATTAACTACATATATAATAATATTGACTGGCAAATTAACTGCATATATAATAATAATCACTAGCAAATTAACTACACATATAATAATAATCACTAGCAATTTAACTACATATATAATAATAATCACTAGCAAATTAACTACATATATAATAATAATCACTGGCAAATTAACTACAGATATAATAATAATCACTAGCAATTTAACTACATATATAATAATTATCACTGGCAAATTAACTACATATATAATAATAATCACTAGCAAATTAACTGCATATATAATAATAATCACTGGCAAATTAACTACATATATATAATAATCACTGGCAAATTAACTACATATATAATAATAATCAGAAGCAAATTAACTACATATATAATAATAATCACTGGCAAATTAACTACATATATATAATAATCACTGGCAAATTAACTACATATATAATAATAATCACTGGCAAATTAACTATATATAATAATAATCACTAGCAAATTAACTAAATATATAATAATAATCACTGGCAAATTAACTGCATATATAATAATAATCACCAGCAAAGTAACTGCATATATAATTATAATCACTGGCAAATTAACTACGTATATAATAATAATCACTAGCAAATTAACTATATATATAATAATAATCATTGGCAAATTAACTACATATATAATAATAGTCACTAGCAAATTAACTACATATATAATAATAATCACTGGCAAATTAACTACATATATAATAATAATCAGTGGCAAATTAACTACATATATAATAATAATCACTCGCAAATTAACTACATATATAATAATAATCACTGGCAAATTAACTACATATATATAATAATCACTGGCAAATTAACTACATATATAATAATAATCAGAAGCAAATTAACTACATATATAATAATAATCACTGGCAAATTAACTACATATATAATAATAATCACTAGCAAATTAACTAAATATATAATAATAATCACTGGCAAATTAACTACATATATAATAATAATCACCAGCAAATTAACTGCATATATAATTATAATCACTGGCAAATTAACTACGTATATAATAATAATCACTAGCAAATTAACTACATATATAATAATAATCACTGGCAAATTAACTACGTATATAATAATAATCACGAGCAAATTAACTACATATATAGTAATAATCATTGGCAAATTAACTACATATATAATAATAATCACTAGCAAATTAACTACATATATAATAATAATCACTGGCAAATTAAATACATATATAATAATAATCACTGGCAAATTAACTACATATATAATAATAATCACTGGCAAATTAACTACATATATAATAATAATCACTAGCAAATTAACTACATATATATAATAATCACTGGCAAATTAACTACATATATAATAATAATCACTAGCAAATTAACTACATATATAATAATAATCACTAGCAAATTAACTACATATATAATAATAATCACTAGCAAATTAACTACATATATAATAATAATCACTAGCAAATTAACTACATATATAATAATAATCACTAGCAAATTAACTACATATATAATAATAATCACTGGCAAATTGACTATATATATATAATAATCACTGGCAAATTAACTACATATATAATAACAATCACTGGCAAATTAACTACATATATATAATAATCACTGGCAAATTAACTACATATATAATTATAATCACTAGCAAATTAACTGCATATATAATAATAATCACTGGCAAATTAACTACATATATAATAATAATCACTGGCAAATTAACTACATATATAATAATAATCAGTAGCAAATTAACTACATATATAATAATAATCACTAGCAAATTAACTACATATATAATAATGATCACTAGCAAATTAACTACATATATAATAATAATCGCTGGCAAATTAACTAAATATATAATAATAATCACTGGCAAATTAACTAAATATATAATAATAATCACGAGCAAATTAAGTACATATATAATAATAATCACTGGCAAATTAACTACATATATAATAATAATCACTCGCATATTAACTACATATATAATAATAATCACTGGCAAATTAACTACATATATAATAATAATCACTGGCAAATTAACTACATATATAATAATAATCACTGGCAAATTAACTACATATATAATAATAATCACTGGCAAATTAACTACATATATAATAATAATCACTGGCAAATTAGCTACATCTATAATAATAATCACTGGCAAATTAACTACATATATAATAATAATCACTGGCAAATTAACTACATATATAATAATAATCACTTGCAAATTAACTACGTATCTAATAATAATCACTGGCAAATTAACTACGTATATAATAATAATCACTTGCAAATTAACTACGTTTATAATAATAATCACTGGCAAATTAACTACATATATAATAATCACTGGCAAATTAACTACACATATATAATAATCACTGGCAAATTAACTACACATATATAATAATCACTAGCAAATTAACTACATATATAATAATAATCACTGGCAAATTAACTACATATATAATAATAATCACTAGCAAATTAACTACATATATAATAATAATCACTGGCAAATTAACTACATATATAATAATAATCACTGGCAAATTAACTACATATATCATAATAATCACTAGCAAATTAATTACACATATATAATAATCACTAGCAAATTAACTACATATATAATAATAATCACGAGCAAATTAACTAAATATATAATAATAATCACTGGCAAATTAACTACATACATAATAATAATCACTGGCAAATTAACTACACATATATAATAATCACTAGCAAATTAACTACACATATATAATAATCACTAGCAAATTAACTACATATATAATAATAATCAGTAGCTAATTAACTACATATATAATAATAATCACTAGCAAATTAATTACATATATAATAATAATCAAATTCAAATTCAAATTCAAATTCAAATGCTTTATTGGCATGAAAGTTCACAGAGAACCATATTGCCAAAGCTGACATAGCAAAAAGGTCATTGGCAAATTAACTACATATATAATAATAATCACTAGCAAATTAACTACATATAATAATAATCACGAGCAAATTAACTACATATATAATAATAATCACTGGCTAATTAACTACATATATAATAATAATCACTGGCAAATTCACTACATATATATTAATAATCACTGGCAAATTAACTACATATATAATAATAATCACTGGCAAATTAACTACATATACAATAATAATCACTGGCAAATTAACTATATATATAATAATAATCACTAGCAAATTAACTACATTTATAATAATAATCACTAGCAAATTAACTACATATATAATAATAATAATCACTCGCAAATTAACTACATATATAATAATAATCACTGGCAAATTAACTACATATATAATAATAATCACTGGCAAATTAACTACACATATAATAATAATCACTAGCAAATTAACTCCATATATAATAATAATCACTAGCAAATTAACTACATATATAATAATAATCACTGGCAAATTAACTACATATATAATAATAATCACTGGCAAATTAAATACATATATATAATCACTAGCAAATTAACTACATATATAATAATAATCACTGGCAAATTAACTACATATATAATAATAATGACTGGCAAATTAACTGCATATATAATAATAATCACTAGCAAATTAACTACACATATAATAATAATCACTAGCAATTTAACTACATATATAATAATAATCACTAGCAAATTAACTACATATATAATAATAATCACTGGCAAATTAACTACAGATATAATAATAATCACTAGCAATTTAACTACATATATAATAATTATCACTGGCAAATTAACTACATATATAATAATAATCACTAGCAAAGTAACTGCATATATAATAATAATCACTGGCAAATTAACTACATATATATAATAATCACTGGCAAATTAACTACATATATAATAATAATCAGAAGCAAATTAACTACATATATAATAATAATCACTGGCAAATTAACTACATATATATAATAATCACTGGCAAATTAACTACATATATAATAATAATCACTGGCAAATTAACTATATATATAATAATAATCACTAGCAAATTAACTAAATATATAATAATAATCACTGGCAAATTAACTGCATATATAATAATAATCACCAGCAAAGTAACTGCATATATAATTATAATCACTGGCAAATTAACTACGTATATAATAATAATCACTAGCAAATTAACTATATATATAATAATAATCATTGGCAAATTAACTACATATATAATAATAGTCACTAGCAAATTAACTACATATATAATAATAATCACTGGCAAATTAACTACATATATAATAATAATCAGTGGCAAATTAACTACATATATAATAATAATCACTCGCAAATTAACTACATATATAATAATAATCACTGGCAAATTAACTACATATATATAATAATCACTGGCAAATTAACTACATATATAATAATAATCAGAAGCAAATTAACTACATATATAATAATAATCACTGGCAAATTAACTACATATATAATAATAATCACTAGCAAATTAACTAAATATATAATAATAATCACTGGCAAATTAACTACATATATAATAATAATCACCAGCAAATTAACTGCATATATAATTATAATCACTGGCAAATTAACTACGTATATAATAATAATCACTAGCAAATTAACTACATATATAATAATAATCACTGGCAAATTAACTACGTATATAATAATAATCACGAGCAAATTAACTACATATATAGTAATAATCACTGGCAAATTAACTACATATATAATAATAATCACTAGCAAATTAACTACATATATAATAATAATCACTGGCAAATTAAATACATATATAATAATAATCACTGGCAAATTAACTACATATATAATAATAATCACTGGCAAATTAACTACATATATAATAATAATCACTAGCAAATTAACTACATATATATAATAATCACTGGCAAATTAACTACATATATAATAATAATCACTAGCAAATTAACTACATATATAATAATAATCACTAGCAAATTAACTACATATATAATAATAATCACTAGCAAATTAACTATATATATAATAATAATCATTGGCAAATTAACTACATATATAATAATAGTCACTAGCAAATTAACTACATATATAATAATAATCACTGGCAAATTAACTACATATATAATAATAATCAGTGGCAAATTAACTACATATATAATAATAATCACTCGCAAATTAACTACATATATAATAATAATCACTGGCAAATTAACTACATATATATAATAATCACTGGCAAATTAACTACATATATAATAATAATCAGAAGCAAATTAACTACATATATAATAATAATCACTGGCAAATTAACTACATATATAATAATAATCACTAGCAAATTAACTAAATATATAATAATAATCACTGGCAAATTAACTACATATATAATAATAATCACCAGCAAATTAACTGCATATATAATTATAATCACTGGCAAATTAACTACGTATATAATAATAATCACTAGCAAATTAACTACATATATAATAATAATCACTGGCAAATTAACTACGTATATAATAACAATCACGAGCAAATTAACTACATATATAGTAATAATCACTGGCAAATTAACTACATATATAATAATAATCACTAGCAAATTAACTACATATATAATAATAATCACTGGCAAATTAAATACATATATAATAATAATCACTGGCAAATTAACTACATATATAATAATAATCACTGGCAAATTAACTACATATATAATAATAATCACTAGCAAATTAACTACATATATATAATAATCACTGGCAAATTAACTACATATATAATAATAATCACTAGCAAATTAACTACATATATAATAATAATCACTAGCAAATTAACTACATATATAATAATAATCACTAGCAAATTAACTACATATATAATAATAATCACTAGCAAATTAACTACATATATAATAATAATCACTAGCAAATTAACTACATATATAATAATAATCACTGGCAAATTAACTATATATATATAATAATCACTGGCAAATTAACTACATATATAATAACAATCACTGGCAAATTAACTACATATATATAATAATCACTGGCAAATTAACTACATATATAATTATAATCACTAGCAAATTAACTGCATATATAATAATAATCACTGGCAAATTAACTACATATATAATAATAATCACTGGCAAATTAACTACATATATAATAATAATCAGTAGCAAATTAACTACATATATAATAATAATCACTAGCAAATTAACTACATATATAATAATGATCACTAGCAAATTAACTACATATATAATAATAATCGCTGGCAAATTAACTAAATATATAATAATAATCACTGGCAAATTAACTAAATATATAATAATAATCACGAGCAAATTAAGTACATATATAATAATAATCACTGGCAAATTAACTACATATATAATAATAATCACTCGCATATTAACTACATATATAATAATAATCACTGGCAAATTAACTACATATATAATAATAATCACTGGCAAATTAACTACATATATAATAATAATCACTGGCAAATTAACTACATATATAATAATAATCACTGGCAAATTAACTACATATATAATAATAATCACTGGCAAATTAGCTACATCTATAATAATAATCACTGGCAAATTAACTACATATATAATAATAATCACTGGCAAATTAACTACATATATAATAATAATCACTTGCAAATTAACTACGTATCTAATAATAATCACTGGCAAATTAACTACGTATATAATAATAATCACTTGCAAATTAACTACGTTTATAATAATAATCACTGGCAAATTAACTACATATATAATAATCACTGGCAAATTAACTACACATATATAATAATCACTGGCAAATTAACTACACATATATAATAATCACTAGCAAATTAACTACATATATAATAATAATCACTGGCAAATTAACTACATATATAATAATAATCACTAGCAAATTAACTACATATATAATAATAATCACTGGCAAATTAACTACATATATAATAATAATCACTGGCAAATTAACTACATATATCATAATAATCACTAGCAAATTAATTACACATATATAATAATCACTAGCAAATTAACTACATATATAATAATAATCACGAGCAAATTAACTAAATATATAATAATAATCACTGGCAAATTAACTACATACATAATAATAATCACTGGCAAATTAACTACACATATATAATAATCACTAGCAAATTAACTACACATATATAATAATCACTAGCAAATTAACTACATATATAATAATAATCAGTAGCTAATTAACTACATATATAATAATAATCACTAGCAAATTAATTACATATATAATAATAATCAAATTCAAATTCAAATTCAAATTCAAATGCTTTATTGGCATGAAAGTTCACAGAGAACCATATTGCCAAAGCTGACATAGCAAAAAGGTCATTGGCAAATTAACTACATATATAATAATAATCACTAGCAAATTAACTACATATAATAATAATCACGAGCAAATTAACTACATATATAATAATAATCACTGGCTAATTAACTACATATATAATAATAATCACTGGCAAATTCACTACATATATATTAATAATCACTGGCAAATTAACTACATATATAATAATAATCACTGGCAAATTAACTACATATACAATAATAATCACTGGCAAATTAACTACATATATAATAATAATCACTAGCAAATTAACTACATTTATAATAATAATCACTAGCAAATTAACTACATATATAATAATAATAATCACTCGCAAATTAACTACATATATAATAATAATCACTGGCAAATTAACTACATATATAATAATAATCACTGGCAAATTAACTACACATATAATAATAATCACTAGCAAATTAACTCCATATATAATAATAATCACTAGCAAATTAACTACATATATAATAATAATCACTGGCAAATTAACTACATATATAATAATAATCACTGGCAAATTAAATACATATATATAATCACTAGCAAATTAACTACATATATAATAATAATCACTGGCAAATTAACTACATATATAATAATAATGACTGGCAAATTAACTGCATATATAATAATAATCACTAGCAAATTAACTACACATATAATAATAATCACTAGCAATTTAACTACATATATAATAATAATCACTAGCAAATTAACTACATATATAATAATAATCACTGGCAAATTAACTACAGATATAATAATAATCACTAGCAATTTAACTACATATATAATAATTATCACTGGCAAATTAACTACATATATAATAATAATCACTAGCAAAGTAACTGCATATATAATAATAATCACTGGCAAATTAACTACATATATATAATAATCACTGGCAAATTAACTACATATATAATAATAATCAGAAGCAAATTAACTACATATATAATAATAATCACTGGCAAATTAACTACATATATATAATAATCACTGGCAAATTAACTACATATATAATAATAATCACTGGCAAATTAACTATATATATAATAATAATCACTAGCAAATTAACTAAATATATAATAATAATCACTGGCAAATTAACTGCATATATAATAATAATCACCAGCAAAGTAACTGCATATATAATTATAATCACTGGCAAATTAACTACGTATATAATAATAATCACTAGCAAATTAACTATATATATAATAATAATCATTGGCAAATTAACTACATATATAATAATAGTCACTAGCAAATTAACTACATATATAATAATAATCACTGGCAAATTAACTACATATATAATAATAATCAGTGGCAAATTAACTACATATATAATAATAATCACTCGCAAATTAACTACATATATAATAATAATCACTGGCAAATTAACTACATATATATAATAATCACTGGCAAATTAACTACATATATAATAATAATCAGAAGCAAATTAACTACATATATAATAATAATCACTGGCAAATTAACTACATATATAATAATAATCACTAGCAAATTAACTAAATATATAATAATAATCACTGGCAAATTAACTACATATATAATAATAATCACCAGCAAATTAACTGCATATATAATTATAATCACTGGCAAATTAACTACGTATATAATAATAATCACTAGCAAATTAACTACATATATAATAATAATCACTGGCAAATTAACTACGTATATAATAATAATCACGAGCAAATTAACTACATATATAGTAATAATCACTGGCAAATTAACTACATATATAATAATAATCACTAGCAAATTAACTACATATATAATAATAATCACTGGCAAATTAAATACATATATAATAATAATCACTGGCAAATTAACTACATATATAATAATAATCACTGGCAAATTAACTACATATATAATAATAATCACTAGCAAATTAACTACATATATATAATAATCACTGGCAAATTAACTACATATATAATAATAATCACTAGCAAATTAACTACATATATAATAATAATCACTAGCAAATTAACTACATATATAATAATAATCACTAGCAAATTAACTACATATATAATAATAATCACTAGCAAATTAACTACATACATAATAATAATCACTAGCAAATTAACTACATATATAATAATAATCACTGGCAAATTAACTATATATATATAATAATCACTGGCAAATTAACTACATATATAATAACAATCACTGGCAAATTAACTACATATATATAATAATCACTGGCAAATTAACTACATATATAATTATAATCACTAGCAAATTAACTGCATATATAATAATAATCACTGGCAAATTAACTACATATATAATAATAATCACTGGCAAATTAACTACATATATAATAATAATCAGTAGCAAATTAACTACATATATAATAATAATCACTAGCAAATTAACTACATATATAATAATGATCACTAGCAAATTAACTACATATATAATAATAATCGCTGGCAAATTAACTAAATATATAATAATAATCACTGGCAAATTAACTACATATATATAATAATCACTGGCAAATTAACTACATATATAATAATAATCACTAGCAAATTAACTACATATATAATAATAATCACTCGCAAATTAACTACATATATAATAATAATCACTAGCAAATTAACTACATATATAATAATAATCACTAGCAAATTAACTACATACATAATAATAATCACTAGCAAATTAACTACATATATAATAATAATCACTGGCAAATTAACTATATATATATAATAATCACTGGCAAATTAACTACATATATAATAACAATCACTGGCAAATTAACTACATATATATAATAATCACTGGCAAATTAACTACATATATAATTATAATCACTAGCAAATTAACTGCATATATAATAATAATCACTGGCAAATTAACTACATATATAATAATAATCACTGGCAAATTAACTACATATATAATAATAATCAGTAGCAAATTAACTACATATATAATAATAATCACTAGCAAATTAACTACATATATAATAATGATCACTAGCAAATTAACTACATATATAATAATAATCGCTGGCAAATTAACTAAATATATAATAATAATCACTGGCAAATTAACTAAATATATAATAATAATCACGAGCAAATTAAGTACATATATAATAATAATCACTGGCAAATTAACTACATATATAATAATAATCACTCGCATATTAACTACATATATAATAATAATCACTGGCAAATTAACTACATATATAATAATAATCACTGGCAAATTAACTACATATATAATAATAATCACTGGCAAATTAACTACATATATAATAATAATCACTAGCAAATTAACTACATATATAATAATAATCACTGGCAAATTAGCTACATCTATAATAATAATCACTGGCAAATTAACTACATATATAATAATAATCACTGGCAAATTAACTACATATATAATAATAATCACTTGCAAATTAACTACGTATCTAATAATAATCACTGGCAAATTAACGACGTATATAATAATAATCACTTGCAAATTAACTACATATATAATAATAATCACTGGCAAATTAACTACACATATATAATAATCACTAGCAAATTAACTACACATATATAATAATCACGAGCAAATTAACTACATATATAATAATAATCACTAGCAAATTAACTACATATATAATAAGAATCACTGGCAAATTAACTACATATATAATAATAATCACTAGCAAATTAACTACATATATAATAATAATCACTAGCAAATTAACTACATATATATAATAATCACTAGCAAATTAACTACATATATAATAATAAACACTGGCAAATTAACTACATATATAACAATAATCACTAGTGAATCAAGGACATATATTATAATAATCACTGGCAAATTAACTATATATATATAATAATCACTGGCAAATTAACTACATATTTAAAATAATCACTGGCAAATTAACTACATATATATAATAATCACTGGCAAATTAACTACATATATAATAATAATCACTAGGAAATTAACTACATATATAATAATAATCACTGGCAAATTAACTGCATATATAATAATAATCACTAGCAAATTAACTACATATATAATAATAATCTCCAGCAAATTAACTACATATATAATAATAATCACTGGCAAATTAATTACATATATAATAATAATCACTGGCAAATTAACTACATATATATAATAATCACTAGCAAATTAACTACATATATAATAATAATCACTGGCAAATTAACTGCATATATAATAATAATCACTGGCAAATTAACTACATATATAATAATAATCACTGGCAAATTAACTACATATATAATAATAATCACTAGCAAATTAGCTACATCTATAATAATAATCACTGGCAAATTAACTACATATATAATAATACTCACTGGCAAATTAACTATATATATAATAATTATCACTAGCAAATTAACTACGTATCTAATAATAATCACTGGCAAATTAACTACGTATATAATAATAATCACTTGCAAATTAACAACATATATAATAAGAATCACTGGCAAATTAACTACATATATAATATAATCACTAGCAAATTAACTACATATATAATAATAATCACTAGCAAATTAACTACATTTTAATAAGAATCAAATTCAAATTCAAATTCAAATTCAAATGCTTTATTGGCATGAAAGTTTACAGAGAACCATATTGCCAAAGCTTACATAGCAAAAAGGTCACTGGCAAATTAAGTACATATATAATAATAATCACGAGCAAATTAACTACATATAATAATAATCACTAGCAAATTAACTACATATATAATAATTATCACTGGCTAAGTAACTACATATTTAATAATAATCACTGGCAAATTCACTACATATATAATAATAATCACTGGCAAATTAACTACATATATAATAATAATCACTGGCAAATTAACTACATATATAATAATAATCACTGGCAAATTAACTACATATATAATAATAATCACTAGCAAATTAACTACATATATAATAATAATAACTGGCAAATTAACTACATATATAATAATAATCACTAGTAAATTAACTACATATATAATAATAATCACTAGCAAATTAACTACATATATAATAATAATCACTAGCAAATTAACTACATATATAATAATAATCACTGGCAAATTAACTACATATATAATAATAATCACTAGCAAATTAACTACATATATAATAATAATAACTGGCAAATTAACTACATATATAATAATAATCACTAGTAAATTAACTACATATATAATAATAATCACTAGCAAATTAACTACATATATAATAATAATCACTAGCAAATTAACTACATATATAATAATAATCACTGGCAAATTAACAGCATATATAATAATAATCACTGGCAAATTAACTATATATATATAATAATCACTAGCAAATTAACTACATATATAATAATAATCACTGGCAAATTAACTACAGATATAATAATAATCACTGGCAAATTAACTACATATATAATAATAATCACTAGCAAATTAACTAAATATATAATAATAATCACTGGCAAATTAACTACATATATAATAATAATCACGAGCAAATTAACTACATATATAATAATAATCACTGGCAAATTAACTACATATATAATAATAATCGCTTGCAAATTAACTACATATATAATAATAATCACTAGCAAATTAACTACATATATAATAATAATCACTGGCAAATTAACTACATATATAATAATAATCACTAGCAATTTAACTACATATATAATAATAATCACTGGCAAATTAACTACACATATAATAATAATCACTAGCAATTTAACTACATATATATAATAATCACTGGCAAATTAACTACATATATAATAATAATCACTAGCAAATTAACTGCATATATAATAATAATCACTGGCAAATTAACTACAGATATAATACTAATCACTAGCAAATTAACTACACATATATAATAATCACTAGCAAATTAACTACATATATAATAATAATCAGTGGCAAATTAACTGCATATATAATAATAGTCACTAGCAAATTAACCACATATATAATAATAATCACTGGCAAATTAACTGCATATATAATAATAATCAGTGGCAAATTAACTACATATATAATAATAATCACTAGCAAATTAACTACAGATATAATCATAATCACTAGCAAATTAACTACATATATAATAATAATCACTGGCAAATTAACTACATATATATAATAATCACTGGCAAATTAACTACATATATAATAATAATCACAAGCAAATTAACTACATATACAATA